>NC_056735.1:1106604597-1106904597 GCF_019279795.1 Protopterus annectens | reverse complement strand
ATTTATGAAGGGATGACAGCAGCAGCGTACCATCAAGGAGATGTGTCTGGTAAAGTGGTAAAGTGGTAGAGTATAGCTATTTGGAGTTGAAAAAGTTGCCACTGCAAATGTATATAAAACAATTCTGAATTAATTTGCAGTAACATTTATAGAGGTTAAGCACTGCTGTATTCAAACCTACTACCTATCTGTTTACACATTCTAGAAAATAGTGTAATAATGCAAGCACCACAGGAAAAGTCTGAAATTTAAATAGCAACAGTTCACTTATGACAAAATGACCTCATTAGTGTGTTGTACTAGGGGTGTTGGCAGACATAATTTTTTAATCATGTGTTCTTATTGCTGTCCCATGAAATAAATGCTGTTTGAAAAATGGAGATATTCTCCCCTACCTCACTTAACTGATGTTTGCATCACTTTTCTTCTAAAAACATTAAAAGGATATTTTTTCAATCCATGACACTCTTACTAGAAGCATTAATTTAGGCAGTTGTGGACAGAATATGGTCTAAAAAAGATATGTTTTCTTTATATAATGTCTAGAAAATTGTGCTAAGTAGAATACAAACAATATGCATAACTATACCCTTGTGTTGAAAAGAAGTTGTGGATGTGAAATGTGAGATTAGGGAATGATGGAGTTATGAAGCAGTTTAAAACTGACTACTTGACCTAGCCATAATTCTTTATGTATTCTGTTTTTCTAGAATATTAAATCCAAACATAGCATTTTTTACTGATATAGATATATATATATATAAATATATATATATATATATATATATATATATATATATATATATATATATATATATATATATATATATATATATATATATATATATATATATATATATATATATATATGTATATATATATATATATATATATATATATATATATATAAAATCCTGCCTCTTATTCTTACCTTGCATGGTGGTTTATTTATCATTTCCACCAATGATGCTATGTCATAGGTTACTTTTACCTAATGTCAGGCACATAGCTTTATGCGTGCACATGGTGAATACTTAACGTTATCTCTCTTCTATTTTTATGTGAGCAACCTGTATCATTCATCAGTAAAGATGAATGCAGGGAACAGCATTAGTCATGCTGTTCTCCTAGTCTAATTTTCCCTGTTGCAGGGTGTAAAAGCTCATACTACCACTGATAAGTCAATGCCCAGACATAGTAATCCCAGTACATGTTTTTGTGGTACATAACATGACTTTACAGGCTAAACTATTGCTTGTTATTTCCTTTCTATCATTATTCAATTCCCTGTTAGCGCAAATCTTATTACTTTTGTCCAACATTACTTCTAAATTTTCAACTATGTGCTCTCCACTTAGCCCTGGAATGTGGCCCAGTGCATGCACGTGGTATGTGCCTAATATTATTCTGCCTCTAATTTCAAATGAGTAACTCAAATTACTGATTTAAAACTCAGAACTCATAGAACGTAGTTGCTGTGTGCACATGACGAAAGCCATAGTAAAGCCTCAGCATTATCTCACTTCTGTTTCTTCCAAAGTGGCCTAAATTAAATTTCCTCATGTCTAAGAATATCTAATCACTTGCTTACTGTCAGTGGGTCCACTTAACTAATTTGAACTACTCACTAATTGCACACTTTACAACATCTAATGTATCATTTTATTTACCATGCAGCTTCTGTTGTAATTTTTGCAGTGTATGCATTGTAGAGCACCGTTATATAGTCCCACCTTTAACTGTAAATGTTCTAGTCTATAAACACCACCTAGTTGATAGACTGCTCACATACTTCTCACATTGTGCAAGTACAGTGCAGCATAGCACAGTTCAAATGTTGTTTCCCCCTCTCCTTGTGCTTACATTGACATAAGTTAGCTGCTGAATGCATATTACATATATTTTGAAATTTAAAAATTGGTCTGCAATCACTGTCTGATAAACAGAGTTCAAGTGCTTTTTGGCTGTTTAACATGCACAATTCTATGCTTATGCTATTGAATGAAATGCTGTTTAATATTTGATTTCACAATTACTATACTGAATTGAATCTTGCTTAATATTTGATTTAACAATTGCTAACCCACTCACTCGCTCTATAGTCTGTAATTTAAAGTCTATCTTGCTTTCCTGTCTCCTTGTGCATCTTCCTAGAACTCTCTTAGAGGTCTCTATAATTTGTGCTTGCAATTTGACCATCTGCTGTCTTTGTCTAGTTTTGTAAAATAGATGCAATAAATATTTACCCCCACTCAATCCTTGTCTCATTCTTTATATTGCCTCATCTGTTAGTTCCATTTATTTTTCCTTAGCTCACATTCTTTTTTGTACTTACCTTATTTTTCAGACAGTAGATAAACCCTTCCTGGCACTCTCCCTCTCTGAAGCTATTGCTCAGTATTTCATCAAATCAGAATCAAAAGCCCAGTGAGCACCTCACCTCCAAACAAATTAATTTTTCTAACCATAAATGTATGCCTTTCCACCAATTAATGAAGCTAATTATCTACTGAGGTCTATATTTAATTTGATCTAAATCTATACTTTATTAGACTATAATTTAAAATTTAGAATTTTTCTTAAGAGGCTTGCACATTTTAAAGGGATGTTGGCCACTGACTATTGACCTTTTTCACTCTGTATATATCTCCTTCATTCATCAAATACCCATTCAACCCTACATAGTTATCCCCAAACATTGTATCCACCTGAGAATAACAAGCTTTTTTCCTTTTTAATACTGCTCCTGCATATAACACATGGCAATAAACTAAGCTTCCTTTACCAGTACTCAGTGTATGCTACTCGACCTAGCCATGACATTCTTTATACATTCTAACCTTTTTTCTAGAATACTAAAGCTAACCATAACAATTTTTATTAATAGATGTTTTGCTTTTTCTCATTTTTACCTTACAAATTGGTTCAACCTGCTCCATTTGGCCTTGTTACACTCTGGCTCACTCTGTTCCCCTACACTACCCTCAGTTCTCACCCACCTCAAGCTATTCTACCTTTATACCTACCTTGTCCAACCTACTCTTCATTTGCCCACTTTTCACCTCAGTCATTCCCCACTTATACTTCCATACCTCCACTCTCTCATCAACTCTCCTACTTTACACCTCACTTTCCTCTTCTTTCAACACACTTCCAATGATTTCACCTTTCATCTATTCATTCCTCTCAAACAACACTCCTCGTACCTATTGTCACTTATTACACTTCTATCACCATACCCTTACTATATACCTAAAAATCACTACAGTTAATCCCTTAACCTTTCCTAAGTATACTCCAACTTATTCAAAATCTCACCTAGTCTACCTGACACCACTGTTGTCAGCATCCCAGAAATTAAATTACTGAATAACCATCCAAAAACTCAAACAATCAAATTTCATTTCTACCTAAATACCCTCACCATCTATTTCAATTTTCCACATTTGTCACCCTTATCTCTCCTTCTGGAAATTTATATCCTAGCCCTGGTCTTTCTACATTAGAAACATTCTCCTATTCCAAAAAATTTCACTTCACCACAATTAATCTTTGAAGTATCTGAAATAAAATAACAGACTTTCATGCTTGGATCACACAACATACCCCAGATGTCCTAGCAGACACAGAAACCTGGCGTAAATCTAACATAAAAGATTCTGAAGTTCTACCTCCTGGCTATAATGTTATCTGGGCAGACAGAACTCATAAAAAGCTGGTGATATTGCCCTATTTAATCCCACTAATTACAATTTCACTTCCTACTACACCATCCCAAAATTTGGAACTGCTGAATTACTCATTTCATTCCTTCAGTTAAACACCTCTAAAAGCATATGCATTGCTGTAATTTATATTCCTCCAGGGCATAATGTCCCTATATTAGAGGATAGCCTATCCTGAGTATCCCTTACAATTTCTAATGAAGAATAATACTAGGAGATATAAATATAGACAGGGAAAATTAAGTTTAGATTCCCCAATATACAGCATCCACCTTTATGGTTTCTTCCAACTCATAACCACACCAATCAGATATTTCAAACATCTCAGGCATGTCTCTATACTTGTCTGGATTTTGGTCTGCTTCCCAAGCAAATTTCCCATTGCTGGCATCTTCCTGTGTATTGTAAGTGACTATCTACCAGCCTATACATATGGATACATCACCCAAACCATACAACAACATCACTTCAAAACAACTTGTAACCTAACTACATTCAATAATGACTCCTTCCTCAATGCATTACAGTCTTATAAACTGGACTTCATTACTGTCTCTACCTCAGGATGATGAAGTTGATTGTCTCCTAAACAGTCTTGCCCCACTTCGCTCTAAAAGAATAAAAATCAATCATGATTCTCAGCTATCAAAACCAATGAAACAGTTAATGTCGAGAGAAACAAAGCTTGGAAAAAATTGATAAAAAATAAAAGTACTTCCTATTTGCAAAACTATAGGTACCTCCATAATCAAATAAAAAAACAAGTAACAAAAGACAAAAAAGACTATTACAATAACCTTCAAACAGCTAAAAAAACAACCCTAAGAAATTTAGCTCTACCATTAACTGTATACTCAACCCTGGAACCAAAAAAAACTCCTAACCCACACCCAGATAAATTGCCTAGTCAAACTGCAACCATCTTTAACACATACTTCATTAAAAGCATAAGTAACCCAGACTAATCCAAATGCACTCAAATCAAAAAAGCCTATATTCCCAAAACAACACCAAGAATATTTCACCCCAGCTAAATTTATCTTCTAACTCTGTCTCATCTTCTCTCTCAACAAATACCACTTCAGCTTCAAACCTTATTACTCCAAATTTCTCTCTTCAACCATTCTCCAACACTTGCATCAATAAAATTTTACACAAATGTAAACCAGGCTCAACCTCTGCCTACAACCTTCCTTCTGAGTGCCTCAAACTAGCTACTGATGCCAAAGCCTTTCCAGTTATTATTCTCATTAATTGATCAATCATTGAATCATATGTTCCAGTATTATGGAAAAAGTCCCACATTATTCCATTGCACAAAGGAGGTAACTGCACTGATGTCACTCATTTTTAACCCATAGCTATCTTATCTCCTCTATCTAAAATATTAGAGAAAGTATATACAACAAACTTGTCTAAATTCTACTGAAGAACTGTCTTCTAACTCCCACTCAACATGCATTCAAGCATGCCTGTAGTACCACAATAGCCCTGCTGTCCTTCACAGACACATTAAAGAAGCCCAGGGAGTCTGGGAACATTGTTCCTGCATTATTCATCGATATCTCTAAAGCCTTTGATATTTTCTCGCATCCTAAACTCCAACAATGCCTATACAATCTCAGTCTCTCAACCTTGTCACTCAAATAGTTTTCTGGTATCTATCAAATAGTCAACAATCAGTAAAATATCAAGGCTCCCTATCATCTTACCTCCAAAACTCCTCTGGTGTCCCCCAAGATTCCATACTTGAGCCACTACTCTTTAACATTTTCATGAATGACCTTGACACAGCATCCTATAATAGCTCTTTAATTCAATATGCAGATGATTCCACTATCACCTGTTCCTCAAAGAATCTAGCTCACTTACAACAAATAATCCAGCAGGCTTTCTGATCTCTGGAAACATGGATAAATGATGCTCAACAATTGCTTAACCCCATATACCTAAATCCTGCCATGTGGACAAATCTAATTTTAAAATCCAGTCTTATAACAGCACTTTAATTGAAGATGTATCATCTACCAAACTCCTCAATCTAAAATTTGAACCCCGTGTTCACTATAGCAAAAGAAACCACACCAAAATTAGGCATGCTATATAGACATAAAACTTATCTGAACACACAGACCAAACTTGCACTAGTCTACACCTACCTATTACCTTGCTCCTCTATGGTGTACCTATTTTCTACAAGTCTCACTTAAGTTAAAACTCGAATCTTGCTATAATAAAATAGCTAAATTTAAAGTTCTATACATCTCACCCATTATTGTATTCGCCTGCATTCCCTTCATTGGCTTGAGCTATCACAACATCTAATTTGCCTACAGCTCATAACTGTCCACAAAATAATTTATAAACCCATTTCCTGTCCATCCCTTTTCCAAAACTATAATCCTACTAGATCCCTTTGATCCAAAGACAAACAATTCCCCAAACGTCACAAACCAAAAAATCCTTCCAGCAAAAGTCTCTACTCCTATTCAGTAGCTATAGCCTAGAATAATCTCCGTACTAACATCAGACTTAACTCCAATCATTTTGCCTATAAACAAACTCTAAAGGAGTTCCTAGGAAAACCTGGATCTCTTTCTTCTCTAAATTGTGCTTAAACTCCACTGTTCCACTTTCTTCTCCTCCACCCTATTAACCTTCACTTAACTCACTTCTTTTTTTCTCCCTTCTGTCTACCTAAACTAACCTCCTCTTTATTTTCAGATATTCTTATGTTCTATTTACCCACAAGCCCCTATCATTGACATCAAATGCTTTTGTACTGCCTTCAGGCAAATTATATCTATATGTATAATTCAGTTTACATTTAAAATGTTGAATGCTAAATGGTTGAAACTGAATTGGTTGAGTGTATTATATTAAATGATCAAAATGTTGAACTAAAATTAGTCTAAACTCACAATGTCGAAATTATCAAATTTGCCCATTTCTGCACTGTAGTGTGATATTGGAGTTGGTATATTTAAGTAGGGTGTGTGTGTGTATGTGGGGGGGGGGCATAGGGGGGCGTAGCCCCCATGCAAAATAGTAGAGGTGATCTCATTACTTTTTCAATTAAATGAGTTTAGACATTTTGATTATTCAATGTTTTGGGTTTAGATGTTATTTTGGGCGGCACAGTGGTACAGCGGTTAATGCTTTTGCCTCACAGCAAGAGGTTCTCTGGTTCGATTCTCGGCTGGGGTGCCTTCTGTGTGGAGTTTACATGTTCTCCCTGCGTTCACGTGGGTCTCCTCTGGGTACTCCGGTATCCTCCCACATTCTAAAGACATGCTTCTGGAGCATTTCTCCCTGGGCCTCTGCTGAAAACAGGATCGGACTTTCCTGGTCAACAAATGTTAAATAAATAAATAAATAAATTTTATGACCAAATGAACATTAGACATTATGGCATTCAACATTTTAAATGTAAACCGTATAATTCATATCTAGTTTTGTACAGTGTTCCGAATTCTCATACTGTATTGTATTATACTGACAATTTTATTTTATTGTGTATTTTTAACCATAACTATTATATTAAGTTTTAAGTAATTTTGTTAAGTAATTTTGGAGCTTTTCTGCTCGGGCCTCTGCTGAAAATGGGTACATTGAACCCATCCCAACGTTCCTGGTTAAAAGTGTCAATAAATAAATAAAACATTTATTCAGTGTAGAAACAGATTTGAGTACATGGTCACCTAACTGTAAACACTCACACACACACACACACACACACACACACACACACACACACACACACACACACACACACACACACACACACACACACACACACACACACACACAGGCCAATACGTGCACATGCACGCAAGTTCCCCATACTACCTCTCTGGTTATGCAATGTAGAAAGCACTGTATTAATCACAAGCACCAGAGAAGAGGATAGAGAGTGCACTCCAGTCAGGATTACCTCATCAGTGGAGATGATGATTTAGTAAAAAATTACACACACACACACACACACACACACACACACACACACACACACACACACACACACTTTCAACATTGAGCATCAAACCTCCTACCTATCTAGTAATAGAGAGTGCTGCATTAGTCACAAATACCACAGGAGAAGTCTGCCTCTTAAGGGGAGAGAGAGTGCAGTTTTGTCAGGATGATGTCATCAATGTGTGTCATAAAGGATGTTTCAGTAAAAATTGATCATTCTCTTGAGGAGAAGTGGATACAACAACAAACATTAAACACACACACACACACACACACGCACACACACACACACACACACACACACACACACACACACACACTTCCCATTTTTATCATCAAGCCTCCTGCTTATCTAGTTTCACAATTGATAGAGCACTGTATTATTTGCAAGCAGCACAAGAGAAGACTGACGTTAACAATGTGAAATAGGACATTGGAATTATTTTAACATCCACTATTTGGAAGAGTAGTACTGTGCATCATAGGTTGTGCAACAAGTGCATATATGTGCACAAGAGAATGTAACATCACTATGATTGTCACAAGTAATGACATACTTCTATGTGCACTGACAAGACAAACATGCAAGTCATGCATATGACAGTGCACTACAGAATATTAGTGATAGATTATGTGAGAATAGGTTAAGCAAGCTTGTAACACAGTTACAAATGTAAACATTGTAGAGCAGACATACATTAAATGATTGAATTGTCAATATCATTCTGAAATTAAGACCACCTGCTGACAAAAGTAATAGACATTCAAACACCGTGCAGCATAAGAGAATAATTATTTGATTTTCTTTTTTAGTTTTATTATTTGAGTGCAGTCCTGTCAAGCTAAATTGTACTGTTGATGGTAAAGTGCTAGCACATGCATAATCATATCTTGAAGTGTTGAGTTTAGAATGGGAATTTTCAGTACTCTGTATTGTTCTGTGCTGACTTTCATGCAAAGATGTGTACAAGACAGGCTTCACAATAGGTAGCAGGCACATTAATATAGTAGCAGGATAATGATATGATAAGCAATGCTACAGTCAACATTTGCATCCGCAGGAGTCAGACAACACATTCTGAAACTTTTTTCATACATCTGTATTTGAATATTTACAGCAAGCCAAAATAACATTTATACATGAGTATTATGTAAGCAGACAATATAGGAAGTCATAATTCTGAGAGGTACTATTTGACAACAGAGTTCAGCAAATGTTAATGTATAAATTCATCTTCATTACCCTATTGACCACTGTAATCTGTACATCCAACTCTTCAACTTGTTGAAAAGTACATTAAATTAACTAAATATAGGTTAGCACAGATGCACAAAGTGTGACAGAGTAATGCGGATGAAGGCAATAAAATCTCAAGATATTGCCATAAACTGTGTACTTTCATTTAGCCTTAGTTGCAATTGTTGCCCTACACAAGACATTGTGCAAATGCAGAGGTGAGAGATTCGTGATACAGAAGGGAAAAGATACATTGACAGGTTGGCATAAAACCAGGGATAATGTAGATAATGACAGAAGAAGAAGAATGGTGGCTCTTAACAGTATGTAGCCAACAGGTACACATAAATTAGTGAACCAATACAGCCAGTAGCACTTAGCTAGGCTGGATAAGAACCCGTGAAATTATTCAAAAAGCTTTTTGCACATATGAGCATTAGCTCATCCTGTCACAAAGGAATTATTACTTCATAATACTAAAATAATACAACTGAAGCATATTGACAACTTACTGAAGCAGAAGGGTGAATAGAGATGACACAGAGAGAAAAACAGATGCAAACAGGAACAGCAACAATATGTTTTTGTAGAACATGTAAGAACATATGTATGGTGTTTTAGTTTGTTAGTTACTTATTAAATCATAATTAATCTGTCATGTGTACAATAACATGGTTGCTACAGGTACAGATAAGGGGAAGAAGAGTGTAATAAACATGAATACCTAACCAGGATAAGGTTGGCTTATTAAGTCTCCCTGCTGGGTCTTCAATGTTTTTAAAAATGATGGCTTGGTGCACTATTCCAATGATACGTCAAGGAATTGTTTTATATGGAGAAAAATATAGGCATTTGCTGTTAAATATATGATAGGCATACAAAATGTCATAAAGTATTACATTGGCATATAGTTTTAAATTAAACCCATAGAAACTCCTACTTTAGTATATCCAGCAGCCTAAGAACTATTATATTAACTGTTCCATAGTACTGACTTTAGTCTGCCTTTACTCTGTATTCCCATACCGCAGCAGATTTGCATGAAAATAACACTGCAGATTAAATGGAAATCTGCAACTTTTCCAATAAGAAGTTAAACAGTGCTCACTGTCACTCAGCATTGCTGCACTATGCCAAACTCCACACAAATGCTGAGGACATAAAGTGAAGCTGTTTCCATGGGTCATTTCTGGCCATGTGTGTTGTTTGTGAATCTATTTTTTTTTTACTAAATTAAACGTGAAAAAGGGGTGGATAGGACAGGGGTGAAAGTGGGGGTTGGCAAGCAGAGGTTAGGACACCGGGGAAAGAGAACACAAATTTGCAGGAGGTTCATGGTAGAGCACCATAGCTATCCACTTCTTTACAATGTAAATATATAATTGTACACACAATTTCATGTCTCACCACACCAGTGATGAGTGACAACCACAGAATAATGTTGTATGACCAATTGGACCAAATCAATTGGGTCATGATGACACATAGATGAAATGAAAAACTACATATGAGGTGTAATTATTTTTTTGTGAGACAGGAGCCCAGCCTATTTTTTGGGGGGAGGAGAGAGAGGAATGTTGGGAAAAGTGCTTAGAAATGACAGGGTCAGGTCTGTAGCATAGGCTAGGAAGCATGCAAGACAGACAGGGATGGTGATGGAGACAAATGACTGGGGGATATGATAATTAGGAATAGAAAGGAAACACCAGAGAAGTACTTATATCCAGCATGATAACAGTGAGAATCTAGTCATCACCCTCATAGCTGTCATCACTGTCTCCTGCTGCAGCTCCCCGAGTCAGTGCCGGACATGGCATTAATTTTTGCAGTGCGATACAGCACCTTTTCAACCCTGCTAATATGTGCAGCAAGGCCCCTTTGCCCTTTCCATTATATTCTCCACCAGCCCCGTCCAATGCATTTACTATTGTAAAGCTCTGCCACATCCATGTAATGATGGAAAGGTATTTACGTAACACAAAATAAACAAATCTCACTGCTGTGATATAAGAAACAGCAGCCTTTGCTGCCCTATGACAGATAGGAAATATGCATTCTAATTTACTAATTGTGGTTACCATAATTTAATTATTCCTGTCATATTATTGCTGTTAATATTTGATAAATACTTATGCAGTAATAACTGCTTCTGTGTACTGAAGCCACACACCTATGTCCAGCATGAGAACATGCTGGTATTCTCATTGCCTAATGCATGCAGCAAGAGTTATTGGGGAAGGCATGCATGGTTGAAATGAAGGTTGAGGTATGCCTGCTCAAGATATTAGTGCTTGAGGGAATTAAAATAAAGTTGTGTCTTGAATTTGGACATAAGTCATAGTTACCGCATACCTCTCTGAGGTGAGTTACGCTTTCCTGGTGTACATCACAGTTTGTCACTATCTACTCAACAGTACAGTGCAAAAAGAAAAGAAATATATATGAAAGCATAATGAGTACCTGAGTTGGATGGCTAGATCATTAATGTCATACCACAGTGCGGTAGTTGTGTGGTAGTTGTGCTGTGGCATGGCCTGAAACCATGCTGAGTGGGGGAAAGAAGCTGGTTTTGAAGTAGATAGCTGAAAAGTTGTTTATGGATGCATTTCTCCAAGATTTTAGAAAGGGGGGAGAGAAAATAGCAACAGGTTTAAAGTTTGAAATATCTGTGTTTTTGTCACCTTTGTGGAGGGGTAGAATGAAAGATTTTTTCCAGATAGTAGGTATGTAGGCATCCTGGATAAATCTGTTGATGAGTATGCTGACTAGATAGGCAATGTTTTTTGCAGACATCTGAGGGTATTCTGGGGGTAGGTTGCTGGGAGCATTAGAGCATTTTTTCAATTTGATAAGTGTTTTTTTATAATAGCAGTGGGTATAGGAGAGAAGAAAAAGGTGGGTGGGGGAGATTTTATGAGGTGGGGTTTGGTGGGCAGGAGTTACTGTCACTATTGATTTGGGGAAAGACTGCTGCAAGGATTGATATTGTATTGATGAAATGAGTGTTGAAGAGGGAGGCCATTTCACTAGGTGTTTTGCCTGGATATGAACAGGGGTTGTTTTTGGAGCCAGGGTTTAGCAGAGATGAACTAGAGTTCCAAAATTTATTTGAGTTTTGTAAATAATTCTTTTGCAGGCCAATGTAGTGTGCTTTTCTGTCACTGTTGAATATTTTTGTTATATGCCATTTTTTCCAAGCTTTGTCTCTATCAGCCATGATTTGTTTGGTAGATCTGGTGCACCATATGGCATGACAATTTTTTACTCTCTTTTGTCTTATAGGGGCAAGATTATTTAGGATGTCCAGAAAAGTAGACTTAAAGAACTCAGCAGTTTCATCAAGGGGAAGGACTTTTAGTACATTTCAGTTGATATTTGTCAGTGTTTCATTTAGGGTTGTCGGGTTGAGATTAACTAGATTTCTTGTATATTTATATTGATGCTGACATGGTGTCGGAGTGTTTTTGTGTAATATATAGGCTGAGAGGTGGTCACCAAAGCCAGAAGAAAGAGTGTCTGCTGCTGACATTTTGATTGAGTTGGAGACCAATATCCAATCAAGTATTGAATTGTCATCATTGTTTTTGTTGGGTCTGTTTATGTCTGTAATTAGTTGAGTGAAGTTAAATAGATTGATATTAAGTAGAGGACGTTAATTTGAGATATCTGACCGGTTTATGTTTACATATCCCATGATAATTGTTTTGTTTTTTATATTGTTTGATATCCAAGCAAGAATGTCTTCTAGCAGGGAAATGTTATTGTCTAGGGGTATGTATATAGTTGTGAAGCAGAGATTCTTGGAATTATTCAATCTTAAGAATATTAGTATCTCTGCTGTGGAAAATTGTGTAATTGGGTTGGAATAAGGAACAATTGAGTAGGTACTTGGGTAGAGTATAACGATACCTCCTCTTCTTTTGTGTGGTCTGTTAGCCATTAGATAATTGTAGCCTGGGGAAGGAATTCAATGTCTTTTGCGTACGGTTTCAACCAAGTTTTAGTTGCTGCTATTAATTCTGATTTATTTAGTGCTATCCAGGCATGGAATTTTGGTATTTTGTTACTTACACTTTGCAGGTTAAGGGTTGTAATATTAAGTGTTTTGTATGAGTTGGAAGGGCTGAAAGTAGAAAGTTTAGGTCCTGAGTTTGGGTGGATGTCTCCACACTGGCTTAACTTGGATTGCATATGAGGATAGTTCAGGGGTGGCTGAATTATTTTAGGACAGTTGTTGAGAGGTATATTGTTTGGGTAACTTTTCCTAGAGGAAGTAACTTATATTTGGCATATAGTACCGTGTTTGGTGTAAATAGGCTGGGGGATATGTCACAGTAACTAGAGAGAGTTAAGGACTGGGTGTATGTTATATATACAGACCTGAATGGTGTGAACATAATATGTAGTGATGATAATTGAGATAGAATATAACCAAAAAGAAGTGAAAATGTGCCTCTATCTCAAGTGTAAAGCATACACAGTCCAAATCCAACAACACTTGCAATATGACAAGCAAAACTGCAAACCACTGTTGAAGATGACTTATAAACTCCTTCATTAAACAAGTTAAGTGCTTTCAGCCACAATTGTTGTTAGTGGCTAAAAGCACTTAACTTGTTTAATAAAGGAGTTTATAAGTCATCTTCGATAGTGGTTTGCAGTTTTTGCTTGTCATCTTGCAAATGTTGGATTTGAGATAGAATATAGAGACATACGGCCAGGAAGAGTAGAAGGGGGAGAAGAGAATTGTATGAGAAATAGTGGTTTGGATAGAGAATTATGAGAGAGGAAGTAAGAAAGTAGTGAGTTAGGAATATTTTATGATAAGAGGTTGTGTTTAATTAGATGTAACTAGGCAAGGTCTGAGGAAATAGTAAGGGTGTTAGTGATTGGGTGAGAAATAAGATTATTGGGATGGTGATATTAATTGGCTGCTGGATTTGGATGGGAGGGGTTTTGCTAAGTATAAATGTAATTGATTTAGGGGTGGGTGGGAATGGGGGTAGGGTAGAAGAGTGGAGTGAGGGCAAACGGAGTGGGCTGGCCCAGGCAAGGTGAAGACTGGCTAAGAAAAAGAATAAACATGTAGGTAAGTTGTTGGAGAGAAACCACAAGGTGAGATGGTCAGGAGGAGAGGTGAAATGTTAGGATAACAGAGAAAGACAGAAACAGTGATAGAGTGGAATTATAGAAGAGACTTGAAGAGCTATGGACAGTGATGGAAGAGTGTGCAGGGGGAGAGAGTGCAGCAGACCCAACAGAAGAGAGAAGTAGAGAAGGCTGTAGGGGTATAGGACATGAAGAGTAAGCACTTAGATAGTGCAGCAGAAACAGAGATAAAGAAGGGAGGCTAGGGCATAAATAGAAGGGACTTGACAGTTTAAGTTAAGAGGGACTGGAAGAGGGCTGTGGTGATGTACAAGTGACCATTGGGGAAGAAGAGAAAACAAGTTTCCAGTTAGAAAGGTACAGTTTGAGACTTAAACATGCAATACAGTTTGTACATATATTACATTACAATGATATATTCAGCTGTTTCAGATCTCATTGCCACAGCAGTACTATCATGTATATGTAACAATATTAGGACTTTAGCTAATGCCATGGGAGTGAAGAAGGGCACAGGGAACATCAGAAATACTTTCATTGTTCACACAGCATACCCAATTAACATTTACATAATTTCAAGTGTCATATCTGTCTGTCAGTTTTAGTCATGACTGACCTTACTTGAGTTTTCCACATCAAAACATTAATGCAACAACATGACTGTTAAGATTTAATATGAAATCTCTCAGTTAAATGATATGGGAAAGGGTTTCAATCCTTGCATCACCTGTACTGTTTCTCTAAGCTCAAAACCTTTACTCATTATGCCACAGAGATAGGAGATCTTAAATTTCTTCACTCAGTACTGTTTAGACTGCTGAAGAAAGCACAACAATGTCAGTCTTCATTGCATTATTGATGTCAGTCCAAATAAAATTTGTTAGTTTTCACCTTGGGCAATGAAATGTTGTTCAATGTTATTGAGCACTACCAGTCAAAGGAGTGCAATGCCAAATAGCTCACAAATGATACAAGGAAATAATAAAAAAAAGTAGAGCAAATACTTTGTGTGCATTTCAAATATTTAAGCAACTTTATCCTGCAACAGGAACCTGTATGGATTTGAAAAACATTCATTTAAAGGTATATTTAAAGGTATATTAAATAGTTCTCACAGACAAAGATAAGGAGAAAGAGTTTAGCTGCAACAATAATGTGACACTGTATCAAGTCACATTAAAAGTGCAACAGAACCAAATTATTTAAATTGCTTTTCTCATTTGACAGTAAATGTCTGGATGATTAGGATATTGCAAACAGCTAAGATGCTCATGTACTCACACAATATTGAACAAAGACTGCAAACACTGCAGGTGTGTCCCTTTCTGTATGGGGCCTCACTGGCTTTCTATGTTTCTTAATAGGAAATCCATCTCTGTTTTATTTCCATATGTTATCTATACCAATGCTTAAAGTATTCCCTTGACTATGAACAACATTTCTTACTAAAGCTCAGTAACTGTGGTCATTAAAGTCAGCATTTGGATTTTATTACTGTTACTCTCCTAAATCATTCAATGTATGTTTAGATTTTTAGTATGTATCTTCTCCATGGCATACCATCAATTGGTGTATATCAAAGAAGGGAGACTGTGAAAGCTGATTGCTCCTGCAGTCAGAGTAATATTAGACACCTGAAAGCCATTAAAGGAGTACAACAGGTTTCTCTAATGCATTCCTCAACTTCACGACCCTTTTCCTCCCTATTTACATTGTCCTCTGTAAAGCAACAACAATAAAGCATTTACAATTTTTATAATTCCCCTTACTTCTGTAACAGAAGCCTACCTTCTCATACTGTGATGGTTTCACTTACAGAATGATTCTCTCACGTTTGAATAAAGCTTGCTGGAGTCGCCCAATTATGGACATCATCGAGGCCAGGCAGTGCAGGTACTTTTTTTTTTATCAGTTCCCTCCCCCAAAGTGATATCACCACAGATGTCATCTGATTCTAACTAAAATAATAAGACCCACCCATTCTGTAATGTCATGGCTCCCTTGTCCTTCCCCCAGCCTGAGTGCTGTTCATTTTATTCAGTAGTAGTGTAGTAACACCGATGTTTGGAAACACAGAAATTTGGTATGCATACTTGTACATTCTGCATGGCAAATGATGCTTAGGTGGTGTATCACTTGCATACTTCTCTGTTGTATTTGCACCAGATACTGCTAGTGTGCAGTGTGGGAATAGAAAGATTAAAACATTACCCTGGTATCAGAGGTGGCAGTGCAACATATTCATAGTGGCTTAACATGAGAGTAGCTCTAAGTAAGCACCATGTGAAACCTGAACAAGCACCTAGAATTATTCAGTGCAGCTTCCACACCTTAAGTCTGAAAATGAATTCACATACTCACATGAACAGGAGTAGCTGCATATTGATGGCTAAAGGTGTATGGGCATGTTGGGTGGTTACTACACTGCACAAATGGTATGTAATGGTGGAGATATTTGGAAGGCATGAGCAAACACACCAGTATATTAAAGCCATAGCACCAATTGAACTGGAGGCTGGAAAATAGATTTAGTAAGAGATTTTGTCCATGCACAAATATTTCAACAGTGATTCTTTGCAGTGGCATCCATTATCTGATTCAAGGTAAGTTAACCTTGATGTCCTTTATTTAAAAAAAAAATCAATAAAAATTATTTTGTTATAAGTGACTTCTGGACACAAGAAAAGGGAAGGGGAACATATAGCAATGTGGTTTGTATGTACAAAGACAAATCCAGGGACACTGCAAAAAGTTTTTTTTTGCAAACCAACCAGTGGAGTAAAAACATATGAAGGCAAACACTGCATAACAACACACTTTGCAGATGTAAATATCAATTTTTAACAAGGTGGATGCATGAAGTGATACCTTAACACTTAAATTAATAAAGACCTAAACTGGTTAATAGTATAAATGTTTTATTCTTTAGCTCCTTGGTGCAAGACCTTACTGGATGTGATTGCAGTCAAGTAAGGCAATGGCTATAGTGCAGCAAAAAAATGTCCCCTCTAACAAAGGAAATGCTAGAGCAAAGATTAAATTACATGAGTCAAGCACCCTGCTGAGATCTGCCAATCAATGGAATTACCAGGTCAAATTACCCTCAGGACTTTGACAGCTAGGGAAGCTAAGTGTTTTGGGGGAGGGGAGAAGTAAATGGACTGGAATTCATTGTCTCACAAATTAGTGCCATTTAAACTAAATTAGAAAAAAAGGCAGCAGTAAACAGCACTTTGAGTGTGTTCTGTGGCATTTGCACTGTTTCGGTTTTAAGAAGTCATCCAGCAGCAGGGAATGTTACTTACAATGTTCTATTTTACTCAGTACTTTGTACGCATGCAGTATCTATGAAATGACAGGAACTTTAAGCAAACGGAGGCCTGCATGATGTAACATTTTTGAGCCAAACAATGATTTCTGGGATACTGGATGGCAACCTGATTTATCCAAACCACGTCAATATGCCAGCCTCCAGGTGGTCAGAGTCTGGAATTACATATAAAAATATTTAAAATCCTGTAAATAATCCCAGAGTGCTGTTAAAATGTAGGAAACATCATGCCATGATGTTTTAAACATGTTTTTTGACTCTGTGGGTGCGGTACTCCTTTAATAGGGAACACCTTTAAATTTTCATACTTGCATTGTTAGGACATGTGCATGCAATTGTGCAAGTCCTTACACCAAGTTTACACTCCCTACAGTTAGTTCAGATTGTAGTATTCAGGAATGCTAATAATTTAACACCTCATGTGAGTCTCATGGTAATCACAGGGCTGACTCTATACTATATAAAGGTAATTGTGTAGCTAATGCCTGTGTATTCTACTGGGGAGACTGGATTCAGAGAGCTCGATACTCCTAAAATAAAAAAAAAAAACTTTTGGAGAATTACCTATTTTCTGTACTGCTGTATTGCCAAGGTATGTTGCTAACTCTTACATAATGCTTTTAGTTTAACATCAAAAGGTGAATTGCACTGACTGAAAATCATTTTATCTTAAATATGTTTGCTTTTATCCCTTTATTTTGATATATAGCCATGTCTGCATCACAAAAAGTATGCTACAGAATGTTATATAACCTATTTTTTAGTTTGTATTTCATTTGATGTTTGCACAGATATCGCAGATGAGTGTATTCTAACTTTGTTGAAAGGTGTGGTATTTTTTTCTGTTTTAGCAGAAAAAGAAAAATGTGTTCTTTTTGTGAATTTCTACTTTACTGATCACCACCAGTGGACATGGCAGTTATAATAGTTTTGTCTTACATATCTACTGCTACATTTTTAATTATTATTGTTAATGCTGCAGTTTATTACTCGGTTAAAGCTGTGTTATCACCCTGACATTGAACTGAGTACTTGACCATACTCAGCTCACACCTGTCCAAGATACCAGAGTGTAGGGCTAGCACAGTGCTTGATTGTATTCATGCAGACACACACACACAGACACACACACACACACACACACACACACACACACACACACACACACACACACACACAATTAATTTGCCCATACCACTTCACACACATGCAAACTATCTAAACAGTACTGCTGAGTGATATACATCTGCTGTTACTGGCCCTGAATGTTGTATACTCTGGAAGATACATGTGTTTCTTGCACAAACTCCCTTCTTTGCCATCCTACCCTTCCACACTGTGTGTAAATGATGATGACTGTGCCCTGCCCTTTGCACATGTCTTTGTGACTTAGGACTGCATATATGTCTGATGCACACAGTGGATAGCTAATTCTTGCTTATTCACAAGCTTGCATGTATCTGTAAGCATTGCAGAAGAAAAGTTATTGATTTCTTGTTCATACTCATTAGTGAATGATTGCTTCCATAATTATTGAATGTCATTGTATTGCAGTTAGTATTGCCATGAGAGAACTGGAAGCATTAGGTACTGCACTCCTGATTCCTAGTATATTTGTGCAAATGAGGATATAATTGATCTGATCCACATTTTAGAGATGATGATCAATTGAAGACCAAGAATTTGCAGGAGGGTCGTGGAGACCACCATAGCTATCCATTTTTTCACAATGTCAATGTACAATAGTACATTCAATTTCCTGACTTTGCAGAGTCACCACACCACTGAATGGTGACAACACCTCTACCAGTAGACCAGTCACCAGTGGTGTACCACAAGGATCTGTGCTGGGCCCTCTGTTGTTTGGAATCTATTTTTCAGAAGTTCAGGAGAAAGTAGATGGCTTGTGGCTTATTTTGCTGATGACTGCAAACTATGCACAATCATTGAGTCCCCAAATGATGTTAACAAATTACAAAAGGGGATAACACAGACAAGTGATTGGTGCCAAAGCCACGGACTAAAACTAAACTCAAAAATGCATTATTATCACATTAGAAAGAGGAAGTCCCTGCAAATTTTAATATTAACAATACCTCCCCTAAGCTTAAACCCAGTGGTGTGAGATTTAGGAACACAGGTTGATAGCAATCTAAACTTCAATCACCATGTGTCCACAGTGGTAAGGAAAGCCTTCTGTGTTGTGCATCTCATAAGTAAGGGCATCACATCTAAGACTAAGGATGTTATAACGCCTCTGTCCTCAACCTTTGTTAGACCAGTAATAGAGTAGAATGCTCCCTTTTGCATGTATCTCATCAGACACCTGCGGCAGCTGAAGAGACCACAGAAGTTTCTCACCAAGAAAATTCAGGGCCTCCAGACATGACCTAAATTGAAAGACTGAAAGCCCTTTCACTGCACTCTGTATCCTACAGACTACTGAGAAGCAATTTGTACCTGGCCTACAGAGCAGTGTCTGACTCTGCCTTAATGGAAATGCTGCACATCCGCAAATCAAATTGGACAAGAGTCACTCACTCCAGGGATATCAACCTATCCTGTGACATTAACAAAATATGCTGAGAGACAGATATATCTCTCCAGAGACCGCTGATCCTCTGGAATAAACTCCCAACTCATGAGAGCAGAGCTCCTCAATAACCCCATTCAAGCACAACCTAGACAATTGGATGGGAGACCATAAATTCACCCTGGAGGTGGCACCTATGGACAGGGGCAGTCAGTGCTGACCATAGGCTCACTCTGCAAATAGTGACCATTTAACCAAGGTCAGTTAGGGAACACAGGTATGACATGGCTAGCCTAGTAACCTTCTATGAACCTATAAACCAAATAACCAAATCTACTCGAGCTACACGCTCTAGGGATATAAACCTCAACACAACAATGAATAGAACATGCTGGAGGGATAGATTCCCTTCGCAGAGACTTCCCTTACTATGGAACTACCTGATCTACATAAGACAGAGCTCCTCACTATTACTCTTCAAGAGGAACCTTGATGAGTGGATGGGTAACAGAAAGTTCACACCGGGGATCACACTAACAGCACTACTAGATAGGGGCCAAGGGTACTAGCTGCTAGTACAAGGGTCTAGGGAACTACTAAAGGGGCGGTGAATACAGCACAACATGGCTGGGCTAATATATGCCTTCGGGCAGATAGCCCAGTACCAACCTATGAACCTATGAACCTATAAGCCTATGAACAATGGAAAAATGTTGTATGGCCAATTGAACTGAATCAATTGTGTCAGGATGATACACTGGCAAAGTGAAAAGGTATATATGGGGCATCATTTTTTTTTTTTTTTTTTGTGGGACAGGTGCCCATTTTTTTTTTTTTTTTTTTTTTTTCTGGGGAGAGAGAAGAATGTTGAGAAAGTTGCTTAGGAATGAGAAGGTCAGGTAAGGTCAGGTAGGCAAAGTAGGTGTTAGGAAGCATCCACAAACATACACCACATACAGAACAGACAAGGATGGTGATGGAGACAAAAGGTTGAGGAACACCATGATTGGGGATAGGTAGTTAGGGGATATCAGAGTTGCACCCATGTCCAACATGACAGCAGTGAGAATCTAGTCCTCACCCTCAGAACTGTCATCACTGTCTACTGCAGCAGCTCCCTGGGTCAGTGCCAGATGTGACATCATCTTTGCAATGTGACTCAGGACTTTTTCAAGCCTGCTGATACATGCTTCAAGGCCCTATCCATAATACCCTCCACCAGCTCTGTCAGCTCCAGCTGGGTGACAAAATCACCACCTCCACTATTACTGTCCCTGGAGGGTACCACTGCACCAGCAACCAGAGCAGTGTTACCTGACATACTTGGAGCAGGTAGGCAGGGGTTAAGGAGGTAACATTGTCAGGTTCTGACCCTGAAGTGCTGGGTGTCTGTGCTGCCATCTATGGAGGTATGGAAGCCCAAGCTGCAGTGGTCAGTGTACCTCTTTATGTATTAATGATTAATTTGCATCAGCAGGTTATGCAAATAGCAGATTGCTAATAAATAACCCTCCCAAAAAAGAGAGAGACAAGATTTGGGGGGAACAAAAAAGAAATAATTAGATACATGTCATATAACAGTATATAAATAAACAACTATGATAATTTACTATTACACACTTTTGAAACATCTGTATATGATAGAAATATATTTATGTGATATTAAATAAACAAATACAATAAATAAACAAATACCACTGATCTGATATAAGAAACAGCTACTTTTATTTCACTAAGATGGCTTGGACTAATGCAGTCTAACTTAATAATTACAATTACCATAATGTAATTCTGACAGTCTGTTGTTAAGATCTTATAAATAATTATCAATTAAAAAAAATGGTATTCCAATTGCCTTGTGAAGAAAAAACACTTATTTAGGAAGGCATGCATGCTTGAGATGAACCATGTGTTATGCTTGCTTGGGATGCTAGTGCTTGATGGAACAAAAATAATTTTATGGTTTTAATTTTTATTTGATTCATGCTTATGCTATACTTCTCCTGGTACCACTCACAATTTGCAGTAATCTCCTCTCCAGCTGTAGAGAACAAAAAGAAGATTGGGAGGTTAGCATACTGGTTAAGGTGTTTACCTTACAGAAAAAAAAAAAAAAAAAAAGGTTTGATTCTCATATGGGGTTATATGGCTAGGTTTAAAATGGCCCACAAGGGCAGTTAACCTAGTACTAATCTAATCAATATTCTATTTAAAAGCATAATGAGTAAATGCTTTGGCTGGCTAGATGATTACTGCCATGTCATAGACAGATTATGGGCCATTATACTTACACAACTGGGGGGTATTCCCAGTCCTAAATTTAGCCTTCCATCAGCTTAGAATGTCATGCTTGTATTTATTAAGGTCGCTATGGTGGTGATAACATTGTTTCCCATTGCATAGAATACTAGCTGCAGTGGAGACAGACTTGGTTAAGCTATTCCAAGTCTCCATCTTATACTGAGGCCTGATATAACCCTCCTACAGCAGACAATGGCTGTAGTGCTTCACAAGAAGTGCCACAATTATCCTGGACTCCTCAGCACCCCACCTTTGCACTCTAGATTTAGCACCATTCTCTCTCTTGCCAACCATGCCTGCAAAAGTCGAGCTTACAGATCATGTCTAAATTGGGGCCTAATTCAGATCTCACATGTTAATAGTATTGTGCAAACATGCACAGCCTTACCAACTGCATTTAAGTGATTTGTAAATGGATATACCTCTTGGTAGACACAATGACACTTCTTACAGCAAATAGCAGTAAAGATGTGAAATATGGCATTGAACTGTGCCATGTGTGATTCTCCACCCATTGTCACTGTTTCCAGTGCTCAACAATGGACTGCTTACTGTTATGGCTTTTGGGGGTTGTACTTTGGAAGGTGAAAGATTGCTAAATTCTGAATATTATCAGTTTGGGGCTTACCCAGTGTTAAAATAGTTTTGTAGCAGCTGGGAATTGAACCCATGGGATACAGAAGACAAAAATTGCAACTTAATGTATTAACTGACATTGCCAGAGGAGAGATAACTTTGCACCATGGACATTTGAGATATATTGATATTTGAATGAAGATACACTTTAGAGATTCCTGTATATGTGTGGTTGTAATCCTGTCTTGAAATGCATTCCTATGTAAAAGACATTTGTACTGCAAGCAATTATGGTTCACATGGATACAGTCAAATGTGATGATTAAGACAGGCTGGTTTGTTTTACGTGCATTCTTCAGAAGTCATAAGGGTCCTAAACACATAGTTGGGATATCTGATGAGTCATGATGATTACAACAAAGGTATTCTGCCCATCCTACATATGCTAGTGATTTTTATATGAAATGTATTCATTGTTATGTCTAGGAAGGTAGACATATCTTACATTGTGTATATATGTAATACATTAATCATATATGCTAAAAAGAACATTTTCATTATACAAGGCTTACTGTTTGCAATAATAATGTTTGACATTATCATTTTTCAATACTGTTACAGTACTATTTGAAACTTTCAAAAAAATTGCTTCTTATACCCTTTTAAAAAATACCTTCTACCTGGCTTTGAACTCTTAATAGCCTGTATTATCTATCTAAAGTCATTCCCTTATACCTTTTGCAACAGAGATAGCTTTAGGACAGGTAGAATTTCTCATCTAAGTGCAGTTCAAAGTGCTGAAGAAAATGTACTGTTGCCAAGTGTATTTGAGCTATCTAAGGCAGCCTAAACTAAAGCATTCACTTATTTCCTTAGATAGTGAACAGTCTTTGCAATGCCAAATGGAGAGCAAATAGAAACAAATGGAAAATAAATATTGCGTGTTATGGCAAAGTGTTCTGTAAACAGGATTAAAACAAATGCTTCATGTACCTTATTTCTGTTGATTTACCTCAGCTACATCTTGTGCAACTGAGAAAATTACCTGATAGGTGTATTTTCTTGAAGTTGCCAGGCATGTTTGAGCAATCTGAGGCAGCCTAAACTAAATGTTTCACGTTTTACTTAAGTAGTGAACCATGTTTAGTGATGCAAGTGGAAAGCAAATGTACCTTAAAATAGATCACAACTGAAAGTATTGTCCATTATGGCAAGGTGCTCTGTATACAAGGTTTGAACAATGTTTCATGTGCCTTATTCCTGTTGTGTCACCTCAGTTACACCTTGCACCACAGATAAAATTACTTAAAAAGTGTATTTTCTGGAATGATTACTCTCCAGACTGTTGCCAGCCCAGCAAAGCTGCCAGGCATTTTTGAGCTACTTAAGTCAGCCTAGACTAAATTTTTTCCTTAAGTAGTGAACCACGTGTGTGTGATGCCAAGCAGAGAGAATATAGAACAAATACTAAAGGGTAATATATGTTAAAGAAATTACAGATAGTGAAATGCAATGCATAGGTATATGTAGCAATAACCGGAGCAAGAAGTGCATTCAAGTGAACAATTCTTCATTCTCATATTTCCTTGCAATATCAGACATGTATTTTGTGGAACACATTATTGGACCTGTAGTTAGTGACATATTATGTTACAGAGGACAGACTAATGATCACATGTGGTTAGTAATAGTGACAACAGTTGATTTTTAAACATGATAGTATTAAAAATGTGATTAAATATATATTCTGACAATCTTCTATAAAAGTATCATGTAAATGGAATCAAACCTTACATCATATATATTTCATCTATCAGCTCACTGCACTTACAACTTGTGTCACAGAGAAATATACGTCTGGTGCATTTTCTTACCTGAGTACAATCCAGTGTGCTGTCAGCCGTGCAATGCCACCTAGCCGGTTTGCGTGACCTATGGCAGCCTAAACTAACTTTTCAGCTTTTTCCTTAAACTGTGAAAGTGACTTTTTCTGCTGTACATTGTTGAAGGAGTGTGCATGCAATTGTGTAGGTCCCTACACCATGTTTATATTCCTTACACTCTGCGCAGATTTTGGTATTCAGGAATGCTAATGATTTCACACCTCATTTGCAGATTGTGATCCTAGGTCTGACACTGCAGTATATGCAGGTAATGGTGTGGGCAGTGCCTTTGTATCTTACTGGGGAGACTATTTTGAAACACAGTAGAATAGCAGGACTTTGGGTGATTTAACTATTTTCTACAGTGCTATATTGTCAAGGTATGTTGCTCTTTCTTAATAATGCTTTCATTTTCTCATTACAAAGGTGAAATGCAGTGAATGATGAACATTATTTGGACAATTTATTTATTTATTTATTTTACATTTGTTGACTGGGAAAGTCCGACTGGACACATGTCCATTTTCAGCAGAGGCCCGGGGAGAAAAGCTCCATTTACATATGAGAACAAAAAGGTGCATTAATATATATGAACAAGTTAATAAGAATTGTGGTATACACATACAAAAACAGGTTTACAAACATAGGTAAATATGGCCAGTTAGCACAGACTCGTAGTAAGATAGTCATCAGAGGTATCATAGCCATCTCATCATACAGTATATTACATTCTATACACATTCAACACATACAGTATATTGCAGACTTATACAGATAGAATATATACAGTACTTAGCAGATTTGTAGATAGTTTTATAATGTTGTCTTAGCTTATAAAAGCAGACAGTTAAATGTGAGCAACTAGACTTGAGATTATCCATGAGTATAGATATTTCTTGCTTATAAAAGCAGACAGTTACATGTAAGAAACTAGACTTGACATTACCAGCAAATGAAGGTATTTCTTGTAATTTAGTCTTTGCTCAGGTGTGAGACAAGAGCATAGCCAGTTGTTTTTGAATTGAGCTTTTAGTAGTTTTTTAACTGTGTTGTGGAGTATTTGATGTTAGGTGGGTAGGCAGGGAGTTCCATAGTTTGGAAATGTAGCAGCTAAAGAGAGATTTTCCTGCCTCATTTTTATGTTTGGTAACTTCAAGGAGGTTAAGGGTGCTTGATCTCAAGGTTCTTGCTGTGGTGTGAGGATGTATTAGATTATGGAGTGCTGGGATTTTATGCGAGTGATAGTATAACTTGTGTGCTAGTGACAGTTGATTAAGCTGAAGTAGTTAAGGGAACTCCAACCAGTTCAGTTTTTTTGAGAGATACACAGTGGTGTGTTGTATATGCTGTTTCAGCTGCTAATTTAGCTATCTTATTATAGCAGGTTTCTGCTGCGGTGGTGGTGTTGCGGTAGCGTTGTCGCCTCACAGTAAGACATTGTCCTGTTCAATTCTCAGCTAAAGCGTCTTCTGTGTGGAGACATGCATGAATGGGCGTACCTTAGTTGAAGGCTGTGTGTCAGGCATGGCAAGTCGGTACGTAAAAATCTACTGACAATCATTAGCGGACCAGAGTTCCGCTGTGGCGACCCCTAACCGGGAAAAGCCAAAAGATACAACATTATAGCAGGTTTCTAGTTTGTGTAATTCTATTTTATGGAGGTTGGTAAATACTGATAAATAATTTGAATGTATTTACATTTCTCCCTTACTTTTGGCATACCCATTTCTGCATTTCTACAATTATGTTACTGAATGCTACAAGACAAATGTATTGTTTAATCTTATGACATATTTGCACACTTTTTGCAGATGATGGTACTTTAAGTATGTAGAGAGGTCTGGTGTTGTTATCTGTGTTGGCAGGAAAAGGAAAACATGCTCTATTCATGTATTTCTCCCTGACTTGACTCCACAGCAGTGGATAAGGATGCTATAACAGTTTGGTGTTATTTTTCTAATGTGGCATTGATAATTGCAAAATTGTTGATGCAGAAACATATTGCAAAGTTTAAACCTTTGTTATCTCCATTACAGGGGTGTTATACAATTGGTGCTGATAACTGAATTCAGAATATACTTCTTTTTATGTGTTTTTGGGTGTGGGTTAGTGTGGGGGAGTTGGACTGGAGGTCTAACTTGTGTGTAGTCATAGGGCATATACATATGTTGATATAAGAGTAATCAGGGATATAACATTTATTTTCTTTACAGTTTCCACACTTTGTTATCATTAGTGCAGGTATGAATTGTGTCCTTGTGGTTTTACTCTGTCTGATGCTATCAGAATGCAGCCATTACATGGTTAAGTAAAGGTTGTGGAGTCTGACAAGCATCAGTTTCCATATTTATATGTGCATGAGATCCTAGACTTTGACCTAGGCAGTGATTACATATGTTATCCTTTGTCTCTTAGCCAGAGCAGGGCATACTATGCATGCATCTATCTGTCAGCACCATCTGTAGCTGATGGTTCTTCCTCAGACTCCTCATCTGTATCTACTGCTGCTGCTGATGGATTTACCTGTGGTCCTTGAAATTGTAGTCCTGTCCCTTGCTGTCCTCGATGGAGCTGTTTCCAGAGAATGATATTGTGTAACATGGCACAGGCCATAAGTATTTCAGCACGGGTGCTCAGGTCATACTGTAATGCACTTCCTGATGTATCTAGACACCAGAACCTTGATTTAAGCAAACTAAATCCATGTTCTGTAACATTCCTTGTTTAAGTGTGGGCTTCATTGTATCCTTGCTCATTGAGGTTGTATGGTTTTCTCATGGGTGTCATGATCTAAGGCTCCAATGAATAACCTGCTTCTTCCACTAGATGCCCTTGAGAAATGTCACCCCTAGGAAACCTGGTGTACAGCTCACAGGCCTATGAGTCATGAAAACAACCTGGGTTACCTGCACATATATTGTAGATGATCCCTTGGGCATTACAGACAACCTAACAGTTTATGGAATGGAAACCATTTTTGTTGATGTACCTCCTTCCCCATTCCCTAAGTGGGGGCTTTTATTTCTATTTGTGTGCAATCTATGGTCCCCAGCACTTTAGGAAAGTGCGCTATTACACAGAATTCCTGCAGGTTTCTTGTTCTCTCTTGTGGTGTTTGTGAGAAACAAATATGTTCCCTTGCATGTAGTAGCATTATATTTAAAAAATGATGAACTATTCTAGAGGCAGATGCCTGTGACACCTCTAATATGTCCCCGTGGGTCTCTGGAAAGTACCAATAGTTAGTATATGTAATGTTAAACATACCTTTGTTTCCACTGGGATGGGTTGTCCATAATTTCACTGTGGGCTGAGGTGGGAGTGGCAGAGGTTGCATATTTCCTCCAGTGTTTCCCTTGTCCACCCTGTATCTGTCAACAATTTGTGTTTCATGCAGTCCATGATATGCCAGATGTAGTCTAAATGCTCTTCTTCTTACACAAGGTCTGGCAGCAGCAGCAGCCCGATTAAAGCCTGTTGCACATACAGCATACTAACATCAGCTGCAACCCCTAACATGTTTTTTTAAGTGTAACCATACCTGTATTCCAAAAGCTTTTGGTATGCATGGCAAAAGCCTACACAAAGTATACACAATTGCTTCATAGCTTCATGAATAGCTCCATAATACTGGATTGATTAATTAGCATGTACAGTGGACATAAAAAGCATACACAATTCTGTAAAATGCCAAGTTTTTGTGATATAAAAATGAGACCACAATAAATAATTTCAAACCTTTTCCCACCTTAAATGTGACCTTTAACCTGTACAATTCAATTGAAAAACTAACAAATCTGTTAAGGGGAAAACTATAAAAAAATAAAAAACATAAATAAGCTGGTTACATAAGTGTGCACACCCTTAAACTAATACTTTGTTGAATCATTTTTTGATTTAATTACAACATTCAGTCTTCTTGGGTACACACCTGCCATCGATTAAAGAAACTCTGATTGACCCCAAATAAAGTTCAGCTGTCCTGGTAGGATTTTCCTGACATTTACTCAGTTGCCTGCTACAGCAAAAGCCATGGTTCTCAGAGAGCTTACAAAGCATCAAAGGGATCTCATTTTGAAAGATATCAGTCAGGCAAAGGATACAAAAAATTTCCACAGCATTGTATATACCATGGAACACAGTGAAGACAGTAATTAAAAAGTGGAGGAAATATGGGACAATAGTGATGTTGCAAAATACTGGACATCCCTCCAAAATTGATGAAAAGACAAGACAAAAACTGGTCAGCGAGGCTGCCATGAGACCTACAACACTGAAAGAGCTGCAGAAATTTTAGCAAGTACTGGTTGTGTACTACATGTGACAACTATCTCTCATATTCTCCATATGTCTGGGCTATGGGGTAGGATTTCAAGACGGAAGCCTTTTCTTACAGAGAAAACATCCAGGTCTGGCTAAAATTTGCAAAACAATACATCAAGTCCCCAAAAGCATGTGGGAAAATGTGTTATGGTCTGATAAGACCAAGGTTGAACTTTTTGGCCACAATTCCAAAAGGTACATTTGGCACAACACTTTGCATCACCAAAAGAACACCATCCCCACGGTGAAGCATGATGGTGGCAGCATCATGCTTTGGGGTTGCTTTTCTTCAGCTGGAACTGGGGCTTTAGTCAAGGTGGAGAGAATTATGAACAGTTCCAAATGCCAGTCACTTTTGGCCCAAAACCTTCAGGTGTCTGCTAGAAAGCTGAAGATGAAGAGGAATTTCACCTTTCAACATGACAATGACCCCAAGCATACATCCAAATCAACAAAAGAATGGCTTCACCAGAAGAAAGTTAAAGTTTTGGAATGGCCCAGCCAGAGTCCAGACCTAAATCCAATAGAAAATCTGTGGAGTGACCTGAAGAGGGCTGTGCACAAGAGATGCCCTCACAATCTGACAGATTTGGAGCACTTTTGCAAGGAAGAGTGGGCAAATATTGCCAAGTCAAGATGTGCCATGCTGATAGACTCCTGCCAAAGAAGACTGAATGCTCTAATTAAATCAAAAGGTGCTTCAGTAAAATATTAATTTAAGGGTGTGCGCACTTATCCAACCAGCTTATTGTACATTTTTTTGATTTTTTATAATTTTTTCCCCCTAACAGATTTGTTTGTTTTTTAATTGAACTGTACAGTTTATAGGTCACATTAAAGGTGGGAAAAGTTTTGAAATTATTTATTGTGGTCTCATTTTTTTATATCACAAAAACCTGACATTTTAACAGGGGTGTTGTACGCTTTTTATATCCACTGTACTTTGGCTCTTTATTAATCATCACTTTCTGCCATTTCCCACTGTTGCACAGCTGTACACATCATGTAGAGCCATTTAATGAATACCAAATTGTGTGTTATCAGTGCCAACATGATTGCTTCATTTTGTATAACAGTTAATGAATCCTGGCCATTTTCATTCATTCATGTTCCCTTTCAGAAGTAACTTGTGTAACAAAATTCTCCACAAAAACTCTCTACTTCCTAATATTTTCAGCCACTTTTTCTGTCCTTTATTGCCTTTTTTCTTCTTCTTTAATTTTCTTCCATGGGTACACCAAAAATTATTTCTAAAATCATATTATAATATTCTTTTCCTATCAACCTCACCAACTTTTAACTTCCTTAATTTAATAAATAAATGCATAGTTGCTAAATGCACCACTGGATTATTTTGCATTCACTCCACCTTTTTTATTATAAATTATCCCTTTTCTCACGGAGCTCAGCCTTGAACCCCAAATGAGGCTAAACAACTATCTAAATAGTTTTTCTCTTTGAGTGGGAAACACATCTATTTTCTCTCTAAATATACTATTTTTCTAATGAATAAGTATAAATATGTATTTTCTGAAATGATAAATAAAACCATTTCAACCAAGCTAACAATTTTTTTATTTGCTCCAGTGTCTTTCTGCACTGACTTATTACACTTTCATACTCATCAAATATCATTCCCAAAAATGTTTACTTCCTTTCCTTTGACATATATTGCCATTTATTTTTTATCTCACAAATCATTTGTACTTCATTTTATTTAACTGAAGACCAACTTTTTAAAATAGCTTCTTGATCCTTGTTACAACCTCACTTACATCCCTTGTTTGTTGTTGTTACAACTAAATAATATGCATATGTCATACATGTTGGTAATATAACATTTTCTTCCATCTTACATCTTGCCTTCCTCATTTCATAAATACATGCCTGTACTACTGCATTCATTACTAATAGAAATAAGGACATACTCATTGACATCCCTGTTTTACTCCTCTCAATACTTATTTCCCATGCATCCACCCATGGGACCACTTGTACCAATGAATTTCAAAACCTTTCTTTCTTTATTACATTTATATTTTTCTCCTGTGACATATGGCTGTAACATCTGCCACATTTCTTCATGTCTCACTTTATCAAAGGCTTTAGCTGTGTCACGTGCTATACGTCTTACTTCTTTATTTTCTTACAGTATCATCTGTACTACTTCTTTCACTATAATCAAATTTCTTTTACCACTCTTCCATTTATACCGTAGATTCCTTCCCCCTTCTACTTCAGCCAATAAATTCTCCATTTTTATAATTTTCTAAATATTTTATCATCAGTATTCCCTAGTGTTATAAGCCTCTAATTTTTCATCTTTTCCTTTCATCCTTTTTACATAAAAATGCTATCACTCTACCACATATCCTCCTTTATACCTTCTTTCATCCATTAATTTAATATATATTTTTTAAACCTTTCTTTTGTCTTTATTCCTTTCATTGTAACACTCATAACTTATACCATCCAATCCTGGTTCTGATTCATTCTTACTTTCTTTTAACATCTTCTCTATTTCTTCTATATTTATATCATTAAAAAAAAATCTTTGCTTTGCCAGATATCTTTTCACTTTGCATTCTTCCTGCACATTAATTTCCTCTTGTTCATATGATATTCTCCATCACCTCCATGATATCTTTTTGTTTGTATTTTATGTCTTCGTTGTCATTTAAGATAGCATCTATCTATCCTTTCATTTTTGCTTCTTTACCTAAAAATGAGGAAACTCCCTTTCTTTTCTTTCAGAAAAAATATTTGCCTATGCAACATTTTAACTTTGTCTCTATTCTTTTCACACATTTGTTTTTCTATTTTTCCTACTTTGTCACTTTCCTGTTCTATTTCTTTCTCATACTTTCATAAAATGTATTTTTTTCTTCTTTGTCTCACTTCTAAATATAAATTTTATACTTATACAATATCCACCAGTGCCCAATTTTACAAAATGTTCTCATTGTCATATGACCTTTCCATAATATTTATCTTTCTTATTTCTTCCTCTTTTTTTAAATCTGCAGTTAATCTATTTATCTACTTTCACTCCTTTATTACTTCACTTTACTTGCCTGTTCTAGCCCATACTGCAATATGATTTAAAAATTCTGACACTTGTAGTCCCCATTATTCCATTCATGTATTTATAGTAAACTATGCAATAAACTATATAATCAATTCCAGTCTTTAAAAAATTCCAGTTTTATGTCCATTTTCTATATTTTCCTATCTCTAAATCTGTACATTGTATTAATGCTATAAACATCTTAATTTAGTTGTGTTCCTCTTTTCTTTCCACAGGTTACAGTTAAAATCTCCTTTCATCACTATTGGCATATTTACTAGCACAATTATTTTTAATTTATTCAAACAAATGTTTTTTCTCCATCATACTAGTCTACACTTAAATCACTATAAATATTCTACATTTTTGTCTCATTCTCATATCACTACCCTTTCTGGTACCATTGCTACATATAAAATTTATATTTCTTTAATTTTATAAGAATTTCTATTACAGAACATGTCTTATTTCCTACCAATCAAACAATTTGGCTCTGCCACACTGCCTTCAGTCTTTCCATTTTTTTTCTTATTTGTTACTTCTGGTAACTACCATGCATTTTAATATTTTATACCATTCTACCATCACCAAATGTTTGCCATTGTTAATGTAATTCATATTTAATACTAAAATTTCTATATCATCTTTTTCCTTTTCTGTAACTGTTTTACTTCCAGATCTTATTTTTTTTTTCTTTCGCCTAAGTCTCCCACCAACTATTTTTTACCATCTTCTTGTTCTTCTCCCATCTACATTTCTCCCTCTTCTTCCTCTTTACTTTCTAAAAATGCAAATCTGGATAAAAACCAAGGAATCCACCACGAAGTAAAACAATTCTTTTATTCACAACACAAAATAAAATGAAATTACAAAAATGCAAATCTATTATCTTCCTGCAGATTGAGAATCTCACTTTGAACTGTTATTTCTTCTATAAAAGTACCTCTTCATTGTTTCACTTTTCATTATTATCCCCTTCCCATACCACAATCTCTTTCAACATCTTCTGTAATAAAAAATATTTTCCTCTGTGTCTTTCTTTTGAGATTTCCTCTTCATCTACATTCCTTTCTTAATAAGAGACAGTCAAACCAGAAGTATCTAAATTCTTTACATTTTCTACAAAAAGGCTTACAGTTTTTTTTGCTGTATGTCCCCTCTCCCTACAATGGCTATACATTCATTTGTTATAATCTTGTACTAAATGATTTTCATCCCCACAGAAATAACATGGTTTAGCTTGGCCCCAGTACCTAACAAATCTCACGATTATTATATATGAAGTTGAATTTTCTCATCTCTAAAATCCATTGTTACACACATACTTCCTAACCCCCAGGTCATAAATTTCTTTCATCACATAATGTTTAACTTCATGTCCTTTACTACACAGTGAAAGGGTCTGGATGTAGAGATGGTAACATCTGCAAGCAAAAGAGAGTAGTATTGCTGGAATTGAATTCATCCTCAAGTCTTGGTGAGTACTTTCATCAGGTGGGCACTGTTTTTACAAAATATCATCAAGATGACACTGATATACAGACTGTATCTTATATAGCATATATCATGGTCAGATGTAGGTTGAAAATAAAAAAGACAGCTGGGTGCACAAGTCCCAGGATGAAAAAATGCCCAATCTTGGTAGGGAGACTGGTGCCAGGACTGATAAAAAATGACAGTGTAGAGTCCTCAAGACATGGAAACATTCATACAATTGGGTAAGGTCAGGCTCAGGGGGAGAATGATCCCCCTTTTGTTGAAGGAAATGGTAGTCCACAAAAAAGACAAAAACTGACAGGTCAAAAAGAACCATAAATATGATATAGTGGACTATTGAGGATAAGAAAGAAAGTAAGTATTGTTTCTATTATGCAAGAAGACCAGAATTTCTAGATAGAAGATATTCAAAAAGATAAAGAGAGAAATTAGAAGGAAAAAATACTTGCAAAAGAAAAACTGTCAAAAGCTTCAAATGCAAATTTGTGTCCATTAATACAACAGATTCATGAAAAACATTATATAAACCAAGAAACCTTGGACCGTTTGGAAAAAGAAGCAACTGAGGAAGTGCAAAAATATAAACAACAAAACCTAGAGATCTTTGAAAGGTATAAAAAAGAAACATGAACTTGGGAAAAAAAGAGAGATCTGACATGGTGTAATATTTATGCAAAGGAGAAAGTCAAACTAATCAGTACAAAAAAGCAGCTCCCAAGATAGTTGAAGAGAAATACAGGCAAAGGCACCCATATGTGGAACATTTCACAATGCAAAAAATAAGATCACATAGAGGAAATGAAGAACACAAGATTAATAAAGTAGAAATTAAACAAATAGAAGCTGACTTTATGGAATACATGCACATTTTGAGGATTTAGAACATGTAACACAGATCATATCACAGTATGATGGACCAATGAATCCTTAAAATGAGGAGAAACAGGTGGAGCAAGAGACATCTGAAGAAGAAATATGGACATGGGAAAGAAAAAGAGATTTAATATGGTACAACATTTATGCCAAGGAGAAAGCAAAACTAATCAATACAAAAAAAATCAGCACCAAAGATATTTGAAGAGAAAAATAGGCAAATTCATCCGGATATCAAAATTTTACAATTCAAAAAAAAAAAAAACAAAGGTGGAAAGTAGAAAAGAGGATTAATAATGGGGAAGATAAAGTTATGGATTACCTGCATGTAGAAAACCGAACTCTGGTAATGTCACAGCATAATGGAACAGTAAGTCCCCAAATTAAGCAGAAACAGGTGGAACAGAAAGCATCAGTCAGAAGCCACTACAAAGTTCAGTTAGAGTTGCACAGCATGGCAAGGAAGAGGAAACAGTGGCAACTCTGTTGCAGTCAATGTTGTGGAGTAATAGGCCACTGCAATGGATGTCCAGGATGCAGTTGAAAACAATATGTCATAGGAAGATATTCTAGAAGTTTCTGTAGAATACCACAGGAAATGGGGGAAAGAATGTGCCCTCAGTTTAAAAGAAAATTATCTAAAGGAAGTGTTGTTTGATTTACTAAAGATGGATAGACATATTAAGAGTGATGAAAGAAATAAATTACAAAATCAATAATATACAGAATAAAGTCTGATAAAACAAATAAACACAGTAATCAAGACTATTAACAGAAATTCATGTAACATAACATATGTTACTATACATCTAAATTAATAACAGATAAAGTCATACCACAAAAATATACTGAAATAAGTGAAAGAAAGGAAGGGCACATTCCTTGAAATTAGACCTGCTGATAAAAGAGGGGGGCATTGTGGTCATGGACTGACATGTTTTTGCTGAGAGAATGAAAGAGCTTGTCGATGATGAGTAGACATATATATTGTTGTATAACTATCAGGTAAATGCATTAATAGGGAAGATCAATTTCTTGATTTATGACTTGATGATGTTTGGAATGATCACAGAATATTTACATTGATACTTCACAGTCGAACATCCTATTATACCTGTGTTGCACAGCCTTTTTCAAAATGCACAAGGATAGCCTGAAGCCCCCTATGTGTCCGATTGTTTCTAGCAGGGGGTGGCTTACTCAGCCTATACCAATCTATGTAGAAAAAACTCATAGAACTCTTTTAGGCAGTCTACTATTTGTGTTGAAAGACACTAAAGCTTTTTTTAAGTGATCTGTATGAATGGAGCAGTCACAGATCTATTAATGAATAATATATTTTCTGTGACACTTGATGTCATGTCTCTGTTTACAGTGATTCCCAATACTATAGGAGTTGACTATATAAGGGATTATCTTACTAGATTTAATAGTTTTTCTCATGCAAAAACAGAATTGATTTGTACTTTGTTAGATATTATCCTGGAGAATAATGTGGTCTATTCTGGTAATAGGCATTTCTTACAGTAAATGGGTGTTGCGATGGGCATGTTCTGTGTGTACTCCTGTGCCAATTTAGTGATGGTATATTGGGAGTATGAACATGTTTTGGCCAACAATTCTTTCTTTCAGAATATCTGCATTTGTAGGCAATTTGTTGACAATATTTTTTAATTTGTATAATCACTGTACAAGAGTTGTTAGAATTTTTTTTTTTACACATGACTAAAGACTTTTTGAGATTTACCTACAAATTCTCTCATGAATACATAGAATTTCTTGATGTTGTTGTTAGTAAGGATAGCGTATGTTTACAGAAAGACATTTTAACAAACCCTGGAAAAAGAACAGTTGTTGTTGTTGTGTCTTTCGGCTTTTCCCAGTTAGGGGTTGCCACAGCAGAACTCCGGTCCGCTAATGATTGGCAGTAGATTTTTATGTGCCAAGTTGCCAGCCCTGATGCACAATCTTCAGCAAAGGTACACCCATTCACGCATGTCTCCACACAGAAGACGCTCTAACTGAGAATCGAACAGGATAACGTCTTACTGTGAGGTGACAATGCTACCGCAGCACCACCAGCGCAGTATTTTGCATAAAAAGAGTATGCATCCTAGGCATGTCCCTAAAAATATACTTAAATGTCAGTTTTTGAGAATTAAGAGGCTTCACAATTTTGATGAGACACTTAACATGGCCATTAAGGAATTAAAACAAGATTTTTTAGGCAGGTGCTATTATAAAGGAGAAATTGATGAAGTGATCAGGGATGTATGCCAAAGCAGGGATTCAAAAATTAGACCATATTTCTCTGAAAATGTAGGCGAGTCTGAGGCTACCAATTTTTCTTCTATGCCCAATAACAACAGTAGCATTTTATTTACCTATTTGAATGATATAAATATCATATTGTTAGGAAGCACTGGCCACTTCTTATGGTTGATAAAGGATTGAGGAAAGTGGTTGATTTGACAGCTAAGTTTTCTTTTAAGAACAACTTATCATTAAAATGTCAATTATGCTGCAGACAGGGATTTATTCAGTCATGTCAGACATCTACACATTTTGGTACTATTACTTGTCAGAGATGCAGTGCCTGTGGTTTTATTTCTAGTAGTTTATGTATACAGCATCCTCACACATTACACAAGGTTGAGCTTAATTTCTTTGCTTGTTGCAAGAGTAAGCACTTAATATAGTTTGCAGAATGTGTCTGCTGTACAGCATTCTATATAGGCAAAACCAACAGTGTGCTTAAGGAGAGGCTACTAGAGTATGTTAATGATATGCGTAATGCTAAGTTAGATAATGCTCGGCTAAACATGTAATGGAAAAGGTACTACATGTAAGTTTAAGTTTTTGGTTCTAAAATTGGTTCATGAGAGTCCTAGAAGGGGAGATATCAAGAACTTGATTGAGAAACAGGAACTGAAATGGATTGCTGATTTTCAAGCAGATAGATTTCTGGGCTTGAATGGTAAGCTATTAATTAAACTTATATTGAAGTCACAATCTTTGCCCCATTAAATAATATCTGCTTGTTATGTTTTTATGTGTGTTTTTTGTATACTCTTCATCATTCCCCATTCCTATTTATTCACTTCCCCCCTTTGTTTTAGTTTGAAAGTGGTTTGATCCAAGGGCATTTGAGCTCTATGCTCTACCTGGTGTACATCTAGATTATGAATTTAATATTGGATGTATTTGTAATTCTTCAGCTTGGGACTGGTTACTTGTTTGTAGTCGTGTCTATGTAGATGTGTAGTCTGTTGTTGACCTTATTTATTCGTAACAACACTTAGGTTTATATTTTTTTGCCGACAGTTTTGTTTTGCCATTCATTTAGTCTTCCATTTGACTTGTGCTACTTTTTGCACTGCTTGTTTTTCTTCATTGATAGAGTGCAGTAGGCTATAAGTAATAATACCTTTTTACACATCATTTTTATATCTGCATTATCTGTTTTTGTTTTTTTTTTATATTTTTTTATATTTTTATATTTTTCATATTCCACTATGTTTACGTACTTGTTTTGTTTCAGTTAAATCGTTTATCAGTTTAGTGATCATATGATTCAGGTCGACCTATTTGAGGTAACATTTGATTAGTTTTTTAGATATTTATAGCTGATGTTTTTAAAAGTTTTTTATGGTCTGAAGAAGCGGTTTGTTTTACCATGAAAGTGCTTACTGTTTACTTAATAAATTCAGTTTATTTCTGCAAATTGGTCATCATTTTGGTTAGTAGTTTCTGGATTGCTATTTGTGAATTATATATGACCTTTATCTTGGGCACAACTTGTTATTTCGAAGAAATCAAATTCCATCATGGAAGTATTGAATAGAGAAAACTATAAAGCAATTAAGACAAGAAGTGTGACTGTTAGAAGAATATAGAAAATGGAACATATCAACAAAAATACTTAGAAAGATAGACATGATAAAAGCGATCTGCAATATTAGAACAGACCAGGATCTGCTGTACACTATTGCAAATAAACTAAAGATAGCATAGGCAGAAAAACGTAGAAGATGTAGAAAAAAAATATAAAGAAAAAGTACAAAATAAACAATTTTTGATGACCCAGAAAAGGTTTTATAGAGAATTGAGAAACAAAGCCAAAGCAATAGAAACACTCCCAAAGAGAAGAAACTGACACATTTTGGAGAAATATCTATGAAGACTTTGTGAAATATAATAAAGATGCTGAATGGACAGAAGAAGTAAAAAAAAAAACAACAATTCGTTCAAGTGTACAGTATATGAGATGGGATGAAATAGCATCCGGAGAAGAGAGTAAGATTGACTTATATGTGGACCCCAGACATCATCCTAATTAATAACAGGAAAACAATGCTCCTCCATAAAAGTGACCCTGTGAGCTATCCTAAAAATTATAGACCAATAACTTGCCTTCCGACAGTGTATAAACTATACACTGGAATTGATTCTAACAGAGTTTATAGTCATTTAGAAGAAAACTCAGTCATGGCAATAGAACAAAAGGGTAGCAAAAGAAAATCATGGAACAAAGGATTATTTGTTGTTAAATAAAGTCATAATGAAGAAATATAAAAAGGAAGGAATCTAAGTTTGGAATGGCTAGATAATATAAAAGTGTCTGACAGCATCCCCCATTCATGGATAAAGGAATGCTTACAGATGTATATGATATACTGTACATTTTTCAATGACATTACAGTAACCATGAAAAAGTGGCAAACCACTTTGCAGCTAAGCCATGATAAAGGACAAATTATTATCCCAGGGATAAAAATTCAAAGGGGGCTATTCCAAGAAGACTCTTTGTCACTGTTGTTCTTTTGTCTTGCCCTTAACCCACTAAACTGTTTACTTAACAGATTAGGTCATGGTTACAATTTGGCCCCCCAGAAAACAACAAAGTGTAAAGACGTCTAATCTCCTTTTTGTGGATGATTTACAACTGTATCTTTCATCAGATGAGGAGCTGAATGCACAATTGCAAGTGGTCAAAACTTTCTCAGATTATATAATAATGCCATTTGGTCTTGATAAATGTGCAAAAGTAACATTTAAAGCAGGAAAGCTGCAACACAAAGAAAATAGTCTGGTACAGAAATGCGATATAATGGAAGATGAACATGAGGGAGTGTATGAATATCTGGGAAATGATGACGGGTCGACAATAAAACATGAAAAAATGTGAACAAACCTCAGTAAGGATATTTTAGAAGACTAAAAATAGTACTGAAAACAGCCCTGACCTTAAGGAACAAAGTTGAAGGTAGAAATCAATTTGCTTTTCCTTTTCTAACTTATAGTTTTGGTTTGACTGACTGGCCCCAAAATGTATTGGATCAGTTGAACCGGAAAAAAATAAAAATGCTTCAAGCTTATCAAATGATATACATAAAAATCAGTGTGTATACCAAGATCATATGTTCCTTGTTCTGAAGGAGGTATGATCCTCCTCGAAATTAATTACATGTATAGATCTGCAGTTGTAGAACTGCATACATACCTGCTAACATCATCAGATCCAAACATTGTGAATGTTTTGAAACATGAATAGAACAAGTCTAAGATGACTTCCTTGCTTAATTTAGCAGAAACATATCAGTGTTAAGTGGGAATGAAAACCAAACCAGAAGTAGATAAAAATCAGACAGCAAATGAATGTGCCAAAAATAAGGCAGCAACTGAATGTACCAAAAAACAAAAGAAAGAATATAAGGAGAAGGATCAGGTGAGAAGGCAAGAAATGTGGAAAAGCCATAACTATAACTGTAGGTACAGAACACTGTTGGAGGAACCTCATGTTGATCAGGATCTGAAGCAAGAATGGTTAAGGAGAGGTGAATTTAAACCAAAAGATGAAAGATTAATATTGGCAGCCCAGAATAGTAGATGATGCATATGTTGGTTTACAAAGCCCATTAAGCATGTGAGAGAAACAGACAAATGCAGGTGCTATAAAGCAGAACTTAAAAGAGTTGCACATCTTTTTGCTGGGTGTGATACACTAATGGCAGAAGGACTGTATACTGAAAGGCATAATAATGTGGCAAGACTATTGCATTGGGGATTGTGCAAACATTACAATATCGAGGTAGCTGAGAAACATTGAAAACATGAGCCACAAAGCATTATAGAGAATGATGAAGTTTATATCACATTGAGACTACCACTACTAACAGTACAAAAACAGATGCAAGAAAAATAGACATAGTAGTCCGGGTCTATATCACTTTGTTGAATGGTAAATCATCAAACCACCATTCGTCGAACCCCTGTTTATCGAAGCTGCTAATCACTGAACATAATTTTCAGTGAAATTCTTTGTAGGGTAAACCAACAATAGGCCACTCTAGTGACCATTGACAAAATAATAAATTTAAAACATACCAAGGTGGGGGGCTTCACCCTCCACACCCCCACAACTAAGTATACTAACTCTGAGAACGCACTACAGTGGGGAAAAGGGCAAATTCCAGATGGTGGTCAACCGTTGGTTTGCCCTAGGAAAACTTTTGCTGAAAATTCCTTTTGATGATGGGTGACTTCTATAAATAAGGGTTCGACGAATGGTGATTCGATGATTTGCCTTTTGACAAAATGATATAGACCCAGTAGTCCATGAAAAGAAGACAAAACTAACATTGATTATTGAAGTTACGACACCCAGTGATTACAGTGTCATATGTACATAGAGACACAAAGTCATAAAATACCAGATTTGCAGGCAGAAGTGAGGGCAATGTGAAAGAAGGATACCCATACAATTCCAATAATCATAGGATCAATAGGTCTCATGAAAAAAGGATTTACAGTCTTATTTACATGTAATTCTATATAAATTGCAGGAGGAATAAATGCTGGGCACATTGCTGGTGCTGCAAAAAACGCTTTTGGCTAACATCAAAGACTGAAACAATACTAATTTCATGAATTTAAATCATACTGTGACATGTCATGGTATCAGAAACCCAAAAGACTTGGAGAAACTAAACCATGAAGGAAAAAACAGAACTCATGCTATGGAATAGACTTTCCATGCATGTCAAACAGAGCACCTCACTGGCACTCTTCAAGAGAAATCTTGATGAGTGGATGGGAAATAGAAAATTCACCCTGAGGATCACTCCAGTGGCTCTACTTGACAGAGGCACTGGGAACTAATGTCGGATGGCACGATGCCAAGGTAATCCTATGGGCTAGGCTTGTAAAGGCTCCAGGGCCATTAGCTTAGTACACACCTATGAACCCATGCTATATTAGCAAAGTATTAATGTACCACATTGATATGTGTATCTATGTATTGATCTGAAGCATTGTACATTTCATTGTGGAGCTTTTCTCCATGGGCCACCACTGAAAATGGGCTCATTTTGGCCCAGTGGACCATCCCGGTAAACAAAGGCAAATAAATAAATAAATTAATTAATTAATTAAATGTATATACACACACACACACACACACACACACACACACACACACACACACACACACACACACACACACACACACACACACACACATTTTCCTTCTAATGCAATGACAATACAAAATAGATGTATGCTGCATATGGATGGACTATTACGAGGTGACCTGTATCTGTCATATCAGACATCCTCCAACCCATTAATGATGGATTTTCTGCACATCAAGTCAAATGGTATCAGAAATACATGATCTAAGGATCTAAACCCCTTCTGCAATATCAACAGAATGGTTTGGAAGAGTGTATCTCACACAGGATGCCACTGCTGTGGAACAAACTCCCCATCTGCATAAAACAATGGTAATTTCTGTCCATATTCAAATACAACTTAGACCTATGGATGGGAAACAGAAAATTAATTCCAGAACTGTCCCTGTACTACTGATGGAGAGAGGCAGCAGCTAATTGTTTTATCCCATGCATGGAGGCTCCCCTCAAAATTATTTATGGTATGATCTCAGTTATTCCCATTGGTGGTAACATACAGTTATTGACCATTGGATGAATATGGCCAAATCAATAACCAAATGGGATAGGTTATTCCAAGCACAAAAAGGAAAATTGACTAAGCTTAAAATGGCCCACAAGGGCAGCTAGCCCATTACTTATGAACCTATGTACAAATCCTGAACAGAAGTCATACCGTCATAATGAATGAAAATCAAATATGATATAACATTTCAGGTTGTTACCTTAAAATGGTTGTAAAACCCTGCATTTGAAACTTATAAAAGGCCATATGTCAGTACCCTTTGAGAGTTATTTGTAAAACTTCCAAAGAACTACATTTTGACAAGCAGCTACAGAATGTACCTAAAATTACCATATTCTGTCCCTAAAGATAAAATACAGCCACAATTTCAGTCAGTAGAGGGAGTTTTGGTAGTAGCATGTTTCCAGTGACAAAAACTCAGTTTTCTTCAGAAATATATATGATGTCTTATTTTTGTTGTAATGACATCTAAATATAAGTATGTTGTGGACATGTGCTAAAGTCCCTATCCAAAAGAAAAGTCGTATACCCACCACCCGAATGGAAACTAAGTATATTGTAACAAAGTGGAATGTAACTAATAATTTCCTGCAAATCCCTGCATTCAGTATCTACATATAAAAGAAAACTTGCAAAAAATTATATATTACCACTTAGGTATAAAATGCACTTAATGCACCAAACATTAACTGGGAGAACTACTCAAGTACAAGTTCCCTTGCCCAATATTTCCTAGAATTTATAAACTCAAATGCCCTGGATCAACTAGTCAACACCCCCACCAGAGGTGACAACATATTGAACCTGGTCATCACCAACATTGGCGACCGATGTTCCACACCAGAGGTCAACCCCTCGCTGGTTAGATGTGACCATAAACTAATCACTCTGGATATCCACATTCCGCCACCACCCCCGGTCAAAGAAACCACCGTGAAAAACTTTTCAAAAGCAAACTTCACGTTACTTAAGAAAGACCGAGGTGGGAAGTTTCAAAGCCCCCATGCTAAAGGATAATGCTGTCCAAGCTGCAAAATCCTTTACTAATATACTCTATGGACACCTACAAGAATGCATGGATTGCGCTATCCCAAATAAAAACAAAAGACTCACTCCTCCAAGAAAAGGAAACCAGTCTGGTGACCCCTGCCATAAACAAGCTATACAATAGAAGGAGGACACTAGTACAGAAAAGAGTAAAATCCCAAGAAAGGAAGACATCCCTGATCAGTATCAGCAAGAAGCTACATTCCCTCATAAAATCATCCAAGGCTAGCTTCGAAAGAAAAATTGCCATCGACTCCAAAGATAACCACAAGGCATTCTTTAGCTATGTCAAGAATCTAAGTGGCAATTCTCAGATCTGCTCGGAGTTAATGCAGAATGGCACAAAATACACTGAACCGACCGATATAACCAACATCCTGGCAGACAGGTTCAGTGCAAACTTCAACCCCCTATCACCCCCAAAAGGGCCCATAACTATACCAGAAGAATGTAGTGCCCCTGAAATCACAGACAGGTTAAAACATCCCTCTCCGAAGCCAAAAACACAGCATCAATGGGACCGGATGGTGTCCCAGGCTGCATCCTACAGAAGCTCAAAGATGAACTAACCCCTCACCTAAACACACTGTTTAAACTCAGCCTCTCCACAGGCTATGTGCCCACAGAGTGGTGCACATCAACGGTTATTCTGCTCGACAAAGGTGGAGCCACAACAGACCCTAGGAACTATCACCCTATAAGCCTGACTAGCTTGGTCTGCAAAGCTATGGAGCGCATCATCATGGATCTCATTAACAGAGACATTGGGAACCTCCAAACACTGGACCCTACACAGTTCGGCTTTGTTATGGGCAGATCATGCCTCCTAAACCTGGTGGACTTCTTTGAGACAGTTACAAAGGCTATAGATGAGGGAAAGGTGGTACACACAGCCTACCTAGACCTCGCAAAGGCCTTTGACACCATTCCCCACTCAGGTATTGTAGACAAGCTCACCAGCCTGAACATAAACCCCTACATCACGAGATGGGTTGCCAAATGGCTTATGGACAGAACCCACATGGTAAGAGTTACAGGAGCTAGGTCTGACTCTAAACCGGTTACAAGTGGCATTCCCCAGGGCTCAGTCCTAGGACCCCTCCTGTTCGGCATATACTTCTCAGAGGTACAGGCATGCACAGGAGGACTATGGCTGACCAATTTCACAGACAACTGCAAACTAGGGGCATGCACAGGAGGACTATGGCTGACCAATTTCACAGACAACTGCAAACTAGGGGCTATAATTGACTCTCCAGCTGACACAGACATCCTCCAAAAGGGTCTCACTGAGACAGATACCTGGTCTCAAAACCATGGCCTCAAGTTAAATGCCAAAAAGCGCATAGTCATCCCCTTTGGAAAAACCAAAGTACCTACAAACTGCCACATAGGTGGTAGCCCCCTAAGTACAGAAGACGTAATACGGGATCTGGGGACCCAAGTAAATAGTAACCTCTCCTTTGATAATCACATTGTCACATTGGTTAAAAAATCCTTCTATGTGGCCCACCTAATCACAAACGGTTTGCATCCAGATCAAAATAAGTCATTGGGCTTCTCTACACATCACTCATCAGACCCATCATAGAGTAGAATGCCCCATTTGGGATGTACCTTACAAGACACCTGCAACAACTGGAAAGACCACAGAAGTACCTCACCAAGAGGATCACTGGCCTCAAGCAGATGCCCTATGCAGCTCGACTGAAGAAACTCCAGCTGTACTTGGTTGCATACCGCCTACTCAGAAGTGATCTTTGCCTGACATACAAGGCAGTGTCCAACCCAGAATTGATGGACATGCTCCACCTAAAGAAAACCATATCCCCTCGAGCCACACGGTCCAGGGATCTAAACCTCACCACAACAATAAATAGGACATGGTGGAGGGATAGATTCCTGTCCCAGGGACTTCCCTTGCTCTGGAACAAGATTCCAGTCTACATTAGGCAGAGCTCTTCGCTAACCCTCCTCAAGAGAAACCTTGATGAGTGGATGGGAAACAGAAAGTTTAACCCAGGGATCACTTCAATGGCTCTGCTGGACAGAGGCACAGGGAACTAATCTAAGGGGATGGCGCAAGCCAACACATTCCGGCTAGGCTTATAAATGCCTTCGGGCAGATAGCCTAGTACCTACCTATGAACCTATTAGTACAATGTTCTCAGGGATTTAACAGTAGAACTGTGCCAAATTTGACTCTAACACTTTGGGCAGGATTCACGAAGAACCCGTGTAAGAGTTATAACTCTTACACGGAGGCTGCAGTTAAATGGAGTGATGTCAGCATGCTCTGCATATTCATGAGAGCATGCTGAATCACACCTAAGTCTAACATGGTCAGTGTAAGACAGTAGGGGGCGTGTCCATAGGCTGAGGCCTGCAAGCGGACATGCCCCCAGAAGAGTAAAAGTGCCCAAAGTAAACACCCACGACAGAGTCCACGGAAATGTGAATAAACACAACACAACACATGCCCCCACAGACTATGAACAGAAAATATATAAATAAACATGTTATATATTTTTTTAAATTGTAAAGATGTTTAACTGTGAGTGCGCTCGTTTGCGCGGGCGTGCCCGTAGCGCAGCTACAGTTAGCAGTCAGTGGGAAAGCATATAAGAATTAAATATGCAAAGTAAGCCAAGAAGCAATAGCATAGCGGTAGAAATGTCAGCTGAAGAGCAGGCATTCATGGTTCGAGCCCCCACACCTCCAACTTTTATTTTTAGCAAAATAAGCACAAAACAAGTCCCTGACAAACATGTACACATATAAAATCACATTTTATGTAAAATGTAATGAAATAGTCCATTTATTTTGAAGAAATGTGAGGTAACAAAACAATAAAAAAATGCCAGATGTGCCTATAGCTGAGCTACAGTTTAACAAGGTGAGTGCATCTGCCCGTAGGTGAGCAGTGGTTTAACAGGTGCAAAATGAGTGCCCGTAGCTGAGCAGTGATTTAACATGCTCAAACTGTGTGCCCCTTGCTGAGCTGAGCATACTATGCGTGCTGACAGCCAAATGAGGTGTAAGCCAGCGCACCCCGTTTGCACGGAGCTGCGCACTGCGCAAACAAGCTAACCGGCGGGCAACGTTGAGCAAGCTGTAACAAAACTGCCTTTACACAGACACACCCCCTAGCCTGTCTAGACAGTCATAAAATATAAAAAGCAGTGGCCAGGTTTGAACCCAGGATACCATGCACCATAGTCAAGGTACTGAACCACTAAGCTACGACAGCTGTACTCATAAATGCAGTAATAGCAAATATATAGGAATGAATAGGAAGTGGAGCATGACAAAGCAGGTTTTGTGAAGTGGATACAATTCCAAAATGGCCAATCACAGATAAGTGCAGGAAAAACGGCATATATAAGCCCCATAGGTGGGAATACACAGCATAAACGATTGTAGAACTGACTTGCAGCCAGAATGTCAGGTGTAGGTGAGGATAGTTGCTTTCGAGCACAGAGGTGGGGCATTGAGGAGTCCAGATACATGGTCTGGCTCCTAGTCCACAATCATGAGGCCCAACTCATGCAGGGCCAGGTCCTGTGGGGAGCATATAGGGCTGAGGCATGGGACCGGTTGACTCATGATCTTACCAGTGCCACAGGGATTCCAAGGACTGGTGAGCAGGTCCGTCACCACCATGCGGACCTGAAGAGACGCAAGCAGGACCAATTGAACCTTTGGATCCAGAAGGCCTGGCAAATGCCCAATGCCCCACTACTGAGTAAGTTACATTTAATTATGTATGTAAGAAATTAAATTATCTGATATTATGGAGATGTGTATTCCAATATTACTTCATTTATATTACAGCTGCAGGTGTCCGTTCTGCAAACCAATGAGCCTATGGCGATAGGCTGGTGCGGTTGCGCCACCAGGCAGGTCAGTAATTCACTCCCAGTAACTGTAAAGAAATATAAAAGTATGACAGTCAGCAAAAGAGTGCAGTGTAGTCACTAAGTAATAAAATGTGCAAGTAACAGTGTAAAAGTGTTTGCAAGTATTGCTTGATTACAAAAGTGTGTTGCAGTCTGAAATCCAAACAGAAAAATGAAAATGTCTGAAATAAATTCTGAAATAAAGATGCCCCACCTATAATATCATAGTGCACAACCTGCAGCAGGCTGAAAAGTACAGCTGCAGAAGATGAGCAACTCACATGTGTGAAATATATCCCTGTTGAAATACTGAAACATGACAGAAGTGAGACTGCTGGAAAGGATTGTAATAACTACAGGTAAAACATGTCAATAAAGCCTAGAAGTAAGTACCATCCTGAATAGTAAAATGAAAACAAGTGAGAGGGTGTGAGAAAGAGTTATGAATCCACCAATAAAGTAGTAATAACCCCTGTATAAAGTATACTGCAGTCAGTACAGAATGAATTGAATGTGACAAGTAGAACCAAACTGTGAAATGTGTCCAAAGTATTGCTGTAGCTGGAATGTGTACCCCAAAATCTGGATATGTTGCTCTCAGTCTGCAATATGCAGATAGTATGATTGTCTGAAATATTAAACATCCACAGTTGTCTATAGCTATATAAAGCAAATGTAGCAGGATGATGTAGCTGAACAAAGCCAGATATGAACGTGTATGAATAACAATAAAATGTATATTGATGTAGCAGTAACAGTCCTATCACCAAATTGAAGTAGTTATCATATAGGAAACTGTAGTTAGAACAGTAGTGTGTATATATATCTGTAGCTATTAGAAATGTACAGCATATGTATTGGTATTCAAAGGTGTTAATAATATTTTCTTCACCCCACCCTATAACCACATATAATCCATTCCACGTGAAAATGGTATGTGCAATCACAATTAACACCCCTGGACATTTGTCCTCATAGGTCATAAATATTTGCATGTCCATTGATGCATCTGCCCTGTTCATACATCCAAACCTGATGGCCTGTTGCCATCAATCAACCCTGCATGTTGTTGGACTGTGTATTGCTGTTCAAATTATGCATGTGTTATGCTTGCTGTTCAATGGTGTGAATATCTGGGTGTTTGGTTAATGGGAATACTAATGCATGCTGTTACAACTAATTGCGAATGGTATTGTATGTTACTAACCCAAACTGTCATGACATAATGCAAAACATAGGACGACAGGGAAGGCGGGTTCCAGCGTACCCACCTCTCCCACCTCAGCTGGCGAGTGCACCTGGCACTAGTGCCCAGTCTGGACCCTCCTCCGGTGGCCCTGTGCCACCTGCAGGTGGAAGCGCTGCAGGGGATTAGGCCCGTCCCCCCTCTGCAAGCGTGGCCAGAGGAGAACCACCACTCACCCTCCGTAGCGTCTGGACTGTGGTGCGTAGGGAGATCCGGGACTCTGTTCTCGAGCCCCTACGCCAGCTTGAGGCACAGGTGGCACAACTTACGGGCATGCCTGTTGCCTGGCCTACACAGCCCCCAGCACAGCCCTGTCCTGGGCAGTGAAGGAACAGTGGCAACTGCCCATGGGTGGGGATATCAGTTCCACTGTTGCCATCTGTGGGCTCATGGGCTCTGGATATCCAAACCTCCGTCCCCGTCAATTGTGTAACCCCCCACATGTGTCATACACCGCCCCTGTATGCGTCTTGTTTGTCTTGTCTGTTGACCTACCCAACCTACCTCCCCAGCTATACTGACTTCCCTCACCTGACATACCACTCTCACCTGAAAAAAAAAAAAAAAGGGCACTCTGTACCCACAAAAAAATTACACCCCATACATAGCTGCCCATTCCACACATATGTCTACCAGACATGGAAACTATCAATTACAATTGGCTGTACAACAAGTATTACTGTTGTCCTTACACCTCTCTCAGGGGTGGAAGGTATCAAATGTCACACCAAATTACAAACATATGCACAGCTGTTGCTGATGAAGGAATGGGCAGCTATGGGCCTTACCTACATCCCTCCTGCAAAACCCAAGCTTGTTTCCCTACTGTCTTACCCTCGTTGTGACCCCTTTTTCACCACTTTCCTGTCTCCCCATTTTTATTTCTTTCAAAGAAAATAGCGCGGGTGTGCGCAAGAGTAAGCACATTTAAGCGGTTGCAAGCGGGTGTGCGCTTGTGTGTGCGGAGCTAAACGCTACTGCGCATGCGTGAGCTCCACGCAAACCAGCGCTAACCCGGTTACAACTGCTTAAAAGTGCCTTAGTCACTTTGATTGACAGATCCTGTAGTCAGTTCAGAAGCAAAATAAAATCCCACTGGCAGTCCCGAACCCAGGACCTTGGAAACAGTAGTCTGCATGACTTACCACTAAGCCATGACTTATACAAGAGCATTGTGCTAAAATACATATATCATGTAATAGTAGGAATGAATGTAAAGGGAATATAGGATGTGTAGTACACAAAGCATGTCATTTAGAATTACTGTCAAAACTAGTGGATTTCCATAATAGTAGTGTGTGAACTGAAACAGCCATGCTAGTTGGTAGCTAGTAGGTAATAATGTCACTGTAGCACCTTGCAAGCCACACACATACTCACAGCAGGATAATCACTGCCCATACCCACAACCTCTTACAGGAACACATCTGGACCAAGTAATAAAATATGTAGAGCAAAGGCCCAAAACCAGGGACACATTACAAATAATGTTACAACAAATGCAGACAGTTCAGAGAGTAACAGGGTCTGCATTTTGTGGGATGTTTGGAAGGGTATGATGTCTGAAACTTGAATGTTTGTCACTATATTCTGACTTGAGCCCAGAGTGATTTGCCAGAAAAAGCTATGCATGAGATATTGACCAAAATATGAGGCAGAAATGTGGACAACCTGCAAATATTTGTACACATGAGAGGTCTGACACCACCATATTTGAATAGTTAAGAGCCTAGACATAGCAACAGTGAATGACTTACAGGAATGCCCCACAGACTCCATGTGAAATGTACAAACAGTAGGCAGAAAGGTGTAACAACACATGCAATGGTAACTATGGAGTCCTGAAAGTATTCACCACTTGCATGGCAGAATAAGTGTAGTAATACATATGCTCATGCTAACCCACAGTCACAACTGCAGCATACCAGACAATTTAATGGGTGTACCCCACTGATATGTACCATTCCATGAGGCAGATAACAGATGAACCTGAGAGTCTCTGGGGCCTGCTCAGCAGCATACTCAAATACCCTAATAGATGTCAAGGCCCACACCATGGCCAGACCACACTGCATGCTGTAACACCCTAGCAGATATAGCAAGCATTCCAAGGTGTGAATGTACATGGAAAATAGGAAAGCTACAGCAGCACACTACAGTCAGGACACCTAGCAGGCATACAAGTAGTGACTGTAAAGGGCAAATATTGAAGCCTTAGCAACAAAGTGCAAGCAAAAGTGAAAGGAAAGCACACACACATTAACAGTAGTAGTAGTTGTAGGTGTCAGTGTACATACACAGTTAGTACAGGAAACTGGAGAAATGAATGGAGGAATGTTAATCTACAACACAGCTGGAAATATCAGAGAGATACCAACCTTTACAGTCACAGAACATTGTCCACAGCATACCAGCATGGTCCCTGCCCTTAAAATCTGAAAGGGCTACGCCTATCTCACATACCTTTTTATAGCACTGTTCTGAAATCACAGTGAGAACTGCAATCAGTACACAACTGGCTGCATGCAATTAGCAAATGCTGGCTAACAATTGGTGCAGAGGCCATCACATGGGCATATGCAGATACCTACAAAAGTATGCTGTACTCCCAGTCCACACATGCAATACTTTCATTGCACCCTGAGGAGGGCGTGAGAGACAGACAGACAGAGAGAGAGAGAGAGAGAGAGACAGAGACAGAGAAAATTGAAATTAAGCAGACACAAACAAAACTGTTCAGCAACAGCCACCTGAAAGCTGACAACTGGGAAGTGGAGCAGCAGGACAGAAAACCAGATGGCAACACAAGCAGCTGTGACAAACACAGGTAATGTAAAGTAATACTATAAAGGTCTACATACTGTGAACCCTCCATATGTGTCATTGGTCTGTATCCATATGTATATGAAGATGTGTAAAGGGCAGGGGACATACAGCAACTATCAGTGAAGGCTGTACATACATTTGTATGTGAGAGCATCTATGTGCACATATCAATGTAGGTTGACTGTAGGTTGTAGTGCAATGTACAAAGTAGGTTTCACAGTTATGTATGTTTAGCAGTATGTTAGTGTGTGTATACAGTATGGTAGACAAACATCTTGATATACCCGTCTATCATATGGATACGTATGTATGTCAAAATATGTATGTATGTATATATATATATATATATATATATATATATATATATATATATATATATATATATATATATAATATGCATATATGTATACATACATAGAGAGAGATGTAGTAATACATAGACAGATGTAGATAGATAGAATATGTACAAACATATATATGTAATGCACACATACAGATATAGATATATGTAGATACATATACATAGACAGACTGATCTGACTATCTACAGGTATGACTGTATATGACAACCTCAACACCCACTGTCCCACCCCCTCTGTCACTCTCACCCTCTCTGTGTCCCCCCTCCACATCTATAGCAATATATGTACATCAATATATATATATGTGTATATGTATTCAGACATATATATATATATATATATATATATATATATATATACACATATAGATATTTCTATATACATATATATATATATATATATATATATATATATAGAGAGAGAGAGAGAGATGTATATAAATTCTGAGTGAGGCACATGTGTACAGATGTATTGCAACAGGTGCCTGGTGACAAAGGCATGGAGTGAACACCAGTGTCAAAACCAGAGTACCATACCCCATTTCAAATCACCTACACCAGTAACCACCAGATATGTGATTGGCTGCCCACCACTGCAGGTGTCAGGGGTGAACAGGGTCATAAATGTGTACAATAGTGACCCCAATGATATTCACAGTGGCACACTATTCCTGGAATACCTGCACATGGTATGTGTCAGCAGACATGGTGTGTCAGCTATGGACATGTAGGTTGGTGTACCCCTCCACACCACATAATGGATGCCATGGTATGGACCTCACATGACAGCTACAGATATGGAGAAGGACACAGTGACATGTACAACACTGTGACAATGCACTCAAACACATTACCAATGCACAGTGACTGACAACACCACAGAGTACACACATACTACCCACATAGAGGTTACCACTCCCGGATTTACATACGTAAGTCACACCCATGAGAGATGTCCAACAACCATAGTAACACCTCACACCATCCACAACCTAAATGACTGCTGTGTGTCGTCCATGCCACTGCAATAGAGAGCACATGTGGAGGTAAAAGTTCCTACCCACAGATAAGACATACCCTGCAATAAACCACACAGTGTTAAGAAGCAAGACTCCCCATGAGTACATGTCACACATACCCCTGCTGAATGTTAGTCAGATAGGTAATATGCCATATGAGCCACCCTGTGTAACTGTGTGACAGCAGCAGGTACCATCACACCACATGTGTCACAATGGTCAGGGAAGCAGAACAGTATGCTGCTGTAGTCCCAGGGGCAATAGCATATTGTATAGTATTGTATTGTAATGTAATGTATTGTGTTGTATTGTATTGGTATGTTGAGGTGCCTCCTTTGTGGAGTGGAACCACTGCTGCTGTGCACCAGTGTACAGGTACATATCCTGTAGTCAGGCTAGTGTTACATAGCACTTCTATATGTGTGTTTAGCTCCTGTCAGAGTTTATGTAGCATGCAACTGGGGATACCATCAGGTCCCAGTCATGTTGTGTATTCTGCTTTCATGAGGCGGCTCTCACCTGGACATCTGTGATGACAGGGAGGTTACAGTCAGCTGGGATAACTATGTCTTATTTTGGGGAGAGGGCGGGTGACACCTGCACTGAACCTGTCTGCCACAGTGTTGTCAATATCTGTGGTGTCAGTGAAATATTTGTTGTTGTGTACTAACTATGGGCATAGAGGATGGATTCTGACCAGGTTGCTAACATAACTGAAGAAGGTCTTCTGGTTATCTGTAGTGTCCCTCTTGATTTCCCTCTCAAAGTTGCCCATAGATGTTTGTATGATGGAAAATAGATCCTTACTAGTGCTGCTCAGACATGCCCTCCCTTTATGGAATTATGCTCTGTCTTGCAGTAGCTTCCATCTTCTGTAATACAATCTGTCTATGGCTGGGGTCCACCAGACAGGATGCTGTCCCTTTGTGGAGAGTGTCTTGGTCATATATGGGATTGCATGATCCATGCATTCTCGGAGATGTCTGTAGAAAGCATTTGTGTAGGGGTCAGCATTGTGGATTGTATCTGCCATTGGCCCAGTGGGCTGAAAGGATACCATGTCACTGTTACAAAGTGTAAAGTTTGCATCTGCAATGTTATTCACTATAGTCGTTTGTGCTGGTGGCGGAGGTGGGATATGTATATCCAGGGCAATTAGTGTGTGGTCAGCTCACAGTAGTTGATGATGTAGGCCATACAGTACCTAGATACAAACCCCCAGAGTGAGGAGGTGCTCTTGACCTGAATCAGTGTTCTGACTGCTGGGGTTTGGTAGTATGTTGTATGGAGTGTGCCAGGTACTGTTGCACAGTTGCTGGCTGAGCAGTAATACCTGGCCATTTACATGTGTATCCACCAATAGACAGACAGATGCTATATATGTGAGATATGTTGTATCATAACAGTTGAGTAGCATGTGTAGTATGTGTGCCAAATTCTGCTGACATATATTGCTGATATCAGGTTATTTTCTTTTTCAGGTACATGGCTTACCCACGGAATCCCACTTACTCCACAGCTGAGGATGAGGAGATACACCAGAGCCTGGTGCGGGATTATGCAATACTCTTTTCCCGCACCAGCCAGAATCAGCAGGAGAGGGCTGCACTGTGGCAAGACCTGGTCCATTGGGTAAATGACATAGGCACGCATAATAGGACATATGAGCAGGTACGACATCACTGCAGTGATTTAATCAGAAATGTCTGTCAGCGTGCGTCGGATATCCACAGGCAACAGGTTGCCACAGGTGGTGGGGTGGCTACACATCCCCCACTCCCCAGACTGGAGGGACTACTCATGAGTGTAGTGGCTCCAGTCCGCCAGCAACAACAACAGCAGCAGACATGCATTAAGAGGGTTGGGAGGGTGGCCTAATGGTTAAGGTGTTTGCCTTACAAACACCAGGTACACGGTTTGAATCTCACAGGGGATAATTGGCTAGGCTTAAAATGGCTCACAAGGGCAGTTAGCCTAGTACTAATCTATGAACCTATGAACCTATGATAGAGGCTGGAGCCACGCAGCATCAAGACAGTGAACGTGCAGGTAATATGCCATATGTATAGTTGACTGTTGTGTACACTGGTAGTTAATGCATGTGTGAGGTGTGTCCTTGGTTTGTAGCTGTCACCATAGTATTTAATGTGCAAGTGTGATATCCTCAATATTAGCAGCTGACCTGTGAAAGGCGACTGTTGTACTACTGACCTGTATCATACTCAGTAACAATGGCACAGTTGTGCCCACTGACATTAGTTTCTTCACGTCTGCAGGTCCCTCCGGTGTAACAGCAATGCACCCTATCCATGCTGGTGAGTGTGTATTAACAATACCTGTAATAGTCTTGATAGTAATAGTAATATTAGGCTCACTTAGTAGTGCTCTTTGTATGCATGTAGGTGTGTCTGTGTCTGTGTGTTGATATCATGCATACTGAGTACTGTACAATTGTGTGAAACTGTGTGCATGTGTGCATGTGTGCATGTGCACATGTGCGCATGTGCGTATGTGCGTATGTGCGCATGTGTGCACCTGTGCATGTGTGCATGTGTGCATGTGTGCACCTGTGCATGTGTGCATGTGTGCATGTGCGCACCTGTGCATGTGTGCATGTGTGCACCTGTGCATGTGTGCATGTGTGCATGTGTGCATGTGTGCACCTGTGCATGTGTGCACCTGTGCATGTGTGCATGTGTGCATGTGCGCATGCGTGCATGTGTGCATCACTGGTAATGTGTAGACATTGTAAACTGTGTTTCCTGTTTCCCTCCCACAGGTTCTGGTGCTGCTCTGGTGTCATGTAGCAGGGAACGTGAATCAGGTGCCATGGGTACTGATAATGATGACAGTGTGTATTAACAATACCTGTAATAGTCTTGATAGTAATAGTAATATTAGGCTCACTTAGTAGTGCTCTTTGTATGCATGTAGGTGTGTCTGTGTCTGTGTGTTGATATCATGCATACTGAGTACTGTACAATTGTGTGAAACTGTGGAGGGACCTCGCCAAGGACTCTAAAGACAATCATAAGGCCTTCTTTAGCTATGTTAGAAACCTAGGAGGAAACTCCCAGATATGCTCAGAATTAGTTCAAAATGATGTGAAAATTACTGAACCTACACACATTGCTAACATACTGGCTGACAGGTTCAGTGCAAACTTCTCCCCCCCCTCCCCCCCAAAAGGAGAGATATCTGTTCCAGAGGATTGTAGCCCCCCAAACATCTCCAACGCCCAGGTGAGAACTGCCCTCACTAAGGGGATGGTGTCCCCGGCTGTGTGCTTCATGAACTCAACGAGGAATTAAACCCACAGTTAGGACAGCTGTTTAATCTTAGCCTCACCTCAGGATACGCACCCAAGGAGTGGCGCGGCGACTGTGGTCCCACTTCATAAGGGCGGTGCCTCCACAGACCCTGGAAATTACTGCCCCATTAGCTTGACAAGCCTTATCTGCAAAGCCATGGAGAGGATCATAATGGAACTCATAAATACAGACATAGGGAACTTGCAGACTTTGGATCCAACCCAGTTTGGCTTTGTCAAAGGCAGATCCTGCCTCTTAAACTTGGTTGACTTTTTCAAGACAGTCACCAAGGCCATTGATGAGGGAAAGGCAGTCCATACAGCCTACCTCGACCTGGCAAAGGCCTTGACACAATACCCCACTCAGGTATCATGAAAAACTCATCAGCTTGAATGTAAACCCATACATCACAAGATGGGTTGCAAACTGGCTAGCGACAGAACCCACAGGGTCAGAGTTGCTGGAGCCATGTCAGACTCAAAGCCTGTCACAAGTGGTGTCCCACAGGGCTCAGTCCTGGGTCCACTCTTGTTCGCATCTACTTTTCTGAAGTACAAGCAAACACAGGAGGGTTATGGCTGACAAAGTTTGCAGATGACTGCAAACTGGCGCCATAGTCGAAAACACATCTGACACAGATATCCTCCAGAAGGGCCTCACAGAAATGGATAACTGGTGCCAGAGCCATGGCCTGAAGTTAAACGCCAAAAATGCATAGTCATACCCTTCGGAAAAACAAGGTTACCCCTAGCTACCATATAGGTGACAATCCACTGAGCACAGAAAAAGTCATCAGGGATTTGGGGACCCAAGTTGACAGTAGTCTTCGTTTGACACTCATGTTGCTAAAGTAGTTAGGAAAACCTTCTATATCGCCCACCTGATCATGAAGGGATTCACATCTAGATCAAGGGAGGTCATCGTCCCCTGTACTCATCACTCATTAGACCTATGATTGAGTACAATGCCCGTTCGAATGTATCTGACCAGACACCTGATGCAGCTTGAAAGGCCCCAAAAGTTCCTCACCAAAGGATAAAGGGTCTCAAAAATATATCTTATGCTGCCCGACTGAAAGAACTCCAGCTTTATTCAGTCTCATACCGCTTGCTCAGAGGTGACCTGTGCCTGACATATAAGGCCATGTCAAACCCAGATTTGATGAATATGCTTCACCTCAAAAATCTAGATCCTCAGAACCACAAGGCGGAGACTTAAACCTTGACACGGTTATAAATAGAACGTGCTGGAGGGACAGATTCATCACCCAGAGACTCCCTATGCTGTGGAACAAAATCCCGGTACATGTGAGGCAGAGCACCTCGCTGGCCTTGTTCAAGAGGAATCTTGACCAATGGATGGGAGATCGCAGATATACCCCAGGGATTACTTCAGTGTCACTGCTTGACAGAGGCACAGAAAAATGATAGGCATAGTTTTTATTCAAACTAAAGGGGTGGCGAAAGCCACATAACTATGGGCTAGGCTTATAAATGCCCTTGGGCAGATAGCCTAGTATGAACCTATGAACCTATGAACCTATCTGTGTAATGGCACAGGAAGGTATGCCAGGGTCCGCCATTGGTCAACCGATTGACAGTACACAGCTGTCGACCCCATCAATGCGCACAGTTATCCTGCCAATACACCCTTTGTCACCAATGTCCCTAGGTGATGGACAGCATACAGTGGGCATTGACCAGGGTAATGTGGTATCTGTGGCACATGCCTCCCCACACAGCAGCCATGGGCATGGCCCAGAGATGGTATCACACAGACAGATGTCCAGGGGTTCTTGTGGGAGCATCCGTGGGCGTACTGCCCCTGTCAGACGTGCCCACAGAGGTCTTAGAACCTCAGCTATGTTTCGGGCTGTCATGCAGGCACAGTCACGTATGGAACGGTACACCAAACAGGGTCTGAGGGAGCTGACAGCATGTCGCACAGCCATGACTGACAGTATGCGTGACATTGCGGCTGCCATCCGTGATTTCACCGATGTCATAGACAAACGTTGTGGGGACATATTAGACCGGTTCCACAACTACATGTCCATGAGCCAGGGCGATGGTGGACGGTTGAGGCGTTGACGTGGCTGTATGCCAGCAACAGCAGCAGCTGGCAGTCGTCGCGGACGACAACAGGGCCGCAGCCGCCCCCGTAGTGCCAGCAGCAGCCCCAGCAATGCTGGGTCTGTGCTGTCATCAGACCGCCCCAGGAGACCACGTGCACTTGGCTCTGGCCAGGCCCGACAGGGATCTGTGTCCAGTCAACGAACACCTGCTTCTGATGACAGTACCCAGTCTGGGTTGGTACCGGATACCGTCCGTAGCACCCCTGCAAGGCACAGGTACCGTGTCCGTGGCCAGAGACACTGATCTGTATGACCTGGCAGGTACAGTCTGTGGCTGTCCACAAACACCAGTATATGGCAGCCATGAGGTGGAACTGTGTGCATCCATACACACATGTGAATTGACAACACCTAGGGCTACCGCATACATGCACACACTGCGTCAACATTTCCCCACCTTCTACTGCTGTCCCTCACCAACACACATACACATACATGTAAATCGATGGTGTCGGTGGCTGACTCAGGCATACCAAGTTCACACCCTGTGCATATGATGAAACTGTGCCACCTCCTGCAATCTGTAACAACTGTGCAGGTACAGGTTAACATGTTGCTGATGCACAGGGTGACCACATAGACGTGTAGTAATAGTATCATGTTGTTAACAGTACTGTGTGCTGAATTAATTGTGGGTATATCACAGCATGCCTGATGCAGTAAGGGTGTGATTGTCATGTACTGTTGTCTACACCCATGGCAAGTACCATAGTGTATCATCTGCACATGTTGGCATACTGGTGGTAATGATGTCAACAGAAGGCTACATACATAGGTAGCACAGGGGATAAGGTAATGAATGTAGTAATACGCAATAATGGACATGTAAACTGCAAGTGGCATGTTGCCCACACTGGACACTGCAATGCGGATGTTTGAGGATGTTGATATGTGTGCAGTACTACACGACTGGTACAGGACACACAGGAGCACCCTAGCACTGCAAGCTCACATCTCATACCATGCTAGACAGCCCCAACACACAAAACTAACTGTCACAGGAGGGAGAGTCCCCATATATGTCAGAGATACTGTGGTGGCAGGCCAGGTAGCATACATCCTACTAAGTATGGAACCACTGAGTGAAGGCTCAGTGTCTGTTATTTGACATGTGTATTACTGCAGGTATGAGCACATGGGTTTCCATCCAGTTATTGTACATCCTGACAGTACATGGTCTGTACACTTGTGTGCGCTGAAACTGGACCCTAGCCATCTGACCCGTGTATTTCCATGTACATGTGCATAGTGCCTGCACATTTGAAGTGTTACCTACTGGAAGTGGTACAGCTTGTTTGTTGTACAATGGACTACATGCAGCCCTGTTTACTGTAGCTTTGTTTGCATGCATGTTTGCTTGCAATTACCCTGGAATACTGATCCCACCTGCAATGCATAGTTATAGAGCTTCTGTGGACTCCTAGTGCCATCTGCATAGCTTACTATATGTATGTCCATGTCTCACTTGACAGAATGTCACTGTTTGTCCTGTTCACATGTACGTTGCCTGTGACACATTGCATATGACTTACCTGGCATGTGTCCACGTGAGCAGTCATATATGCTACTGCTAACTAATCACAGGCACTACACCCTCACATATTCATCTTCTGTTGAACCACCTGCTTCGCTAGGGACGGCCTGCACCTGTCACCCCTGGGCTTTCAGATATTGGCAAAGGCTCTTGCTACCCCCATAGTGCCTATGTTAGGCAAGGCCCAAATGACAAACCCACCTTCATAGGTATCACAAGGGATGCTACCCAACGCCAGAAGTCTAAACCTCAAGATGCATGCACCCGAAACTCTCCTTGGCATGGAGAACATCGATATCTGTGCAGTAACAGATGCCTGGTTCAGGGCTACTGAGAGCACACCAGCACTACCAGGTTTAACCTCATACCATGCTTTTCAGCCCCAAAACTTGGAACAAACCACAAATGGAGGGGGAGTATTGATATTCATCAAAGATACCCACACCTCCAGGTTGGTGGCAAAGCACCAAGCATCAGAGACTATCCATGTGCAACTAACAATGGGTGAAACTGCCTTCCAGTTTATAGCCTGCTACAGACCACCCTCCCAAACCCAAGAACTGCACTTGGCCGTCCTGTGAACAGTGGAAATATGAAGGTCTCTCCAAACACCATTATATTGGGCGACGTCAACTACCCAAACATGGACTGGGAGCATGACTCTAGCTCCAACACCCTAGGTCAAAGATTCCTAGAATATATGAGCTCAAATGCTATGGAACAACTTGTTACCACTCCCACAAGAAGGGGAAACATACTGGACCTGATCATCACCAACATGGGGACTCTATGCTCCAGACCAGAAGTGTATCCCTCACTGGTAAGATCGGACCATAAACTAATCTCACTGGATATTCACATCCCGACCCCACCCCCTGCCCAAAACACCACAGTGAACAACTTCTCTAAAGCAAATTCACACTCCTCAAAACTGAGGTGGAAACCTTCAAAGCCCCCGGGCCTGTGGAAACTACAGACCAGACCGCAGATTCCTCTATAAACGCATTCTATGGACACCTTCAGGAATGCATGGATCATGTGACCCTGAATAAAACCAAGACCCAATCCTCCAAAGGCAGACGTCCTGTCTGGTGGACCCCAGCCATAAACAAACTACACAATAGAAGGAGGAAGCTACTAAATGATACAGCAAATTCCCAAATAGGGAAGGCATCACTGATCAGTATTAGCAAATAACTACAGGCACTCATAAGATAGTCTAAGGCCAGCTTCGAGAGAAATTGCACAGGACACTAAGGATAATCACAAGGCTTTCTTTAGTTATGTTAGGAACCTGGGTGGTAATTCCCAGATATGCTCAGAGGTAGTCCAAAATGTCAATAGAAACACCAAACCCACAGACGTTGCCAACATTCTAGCTGACAGGTTCAGTGCAAACTTCTCACCCCCCTCCACACTGAAAGGGCAAATATGTATCCCAGCAGAGTGCTGCCCCCCTGACATCTCAGATGCTCAGGTAAGAGCCGCCCTCTCCAAAGCAATACACACTGCATCAATGGGACGAGACAGTGTCCCGGGCTGTGTCCTACATGACCTCCAAGTCGTGCTACTACCAAACATAAACCTACTGTTCAATCCCAGCCTTACTACAGGATATGTGTCCAAAGTGTGGCATACAGCAACAGTGGTCCCTCTACAGAAAGGTGGTGCCTCAACCGATCCTGGACACTAACCCCATAAGCCACACTAGCTTGGTCTGCAGAGCTATGGAAAGGATCATCATGGACCACATAAATATAGATATTGCGGACCTACAGACACTGGTTCATACCCAGTTTGGCTTTGTTAAGGGCAGATCCTGCCTCTCAAACCTGGTTGATTTCTTTGAAACAGTCACCAAGGCCATTGACGAGGGGAAGGTGGTTCACACAGCCTACCTGGACCTCACAAAAGCCTTCAAAACAATACCCCACTCGGGCATTCTAGAGAAGCTCACCAGCTTAAATATAAGCCCCTATGTCACTAGATGGATTGCAAACTGGCTCAAGGACAGAACCCACATGGTTAGAATTGCTGGAGCCATGCCAGACTCCAAACCAGTTACGAGTGGTGTCCCACAAGGCTCAGTCCTGGGACCTCTCTTGTTTGGTATATATTTATCAGAGGTACAGACCAACATGGAAGGACTGTGGCTGACCAAATATGCAGATGACTGCAAATTGGCCACCATAATCGACTCTCCAGCCAACACAAACATCTTCCAAAGGGGCATCATAGAAACAGACAACTTGTGCCAGAGCCATGGCCTCCAGCTGAATGCAAAAGTGTGTATAGTCATCCCCTTTGGCAAAAACAAAGTGCCCACAAAGTACCACATAGGTGGTACTCCATTACATACAGAAGAAGTAATTAGGGACCCGGGGACCCAAGTTGATAGCAATCTCTCATTTGACAACCACGTGGCCAAAGTGGTTAGAAAGACATTGTATATAGCCCACCCCATCATGAAGGGATTCACATCTGCATCAGGGGAGGACATTGTGCCTCTTTACTCATCCTTCATCAGGCCCATAATTGAGTACAATCCCCCTGTCGGGATGTACCTTACCAGACACCTGCAGCAACTGGAAAGACCCCACAAGTACCTCACCAAGAGGATCAAAGGGCTCAAACAGATGCCATATGCTGACCAGTTAAATAAACCCCAGCTCTACTCAGTGGCATACCACCTGTTCAGAGGCGATCTGTGCCTAATGTATAGCACCATGTCGAACCCGGAATTAATGGGCATGCTGCACCTGAGAATATCCAAATCCCATCGGGATACACGCTTGAAAGACCTGAGCCTCAGCACTGAAATAGGACATGCTGGAGGGACAGATTCATAACCAAGAGGCTCACTTCACTCTGGAATAAAATCCCAGTCCAGGTTAGGCAGAGTCTCTCATTGACTCTCTTCAAGAGGAATCTTGATGAGTGGATGGGACATTGTAGGTTTACCCCGGGTATCACTTCTGTGTCACTTTTAGACAGAGGCACAATATACTAACCTCGGAAAAGGGCATGGCAAGATATATTTACAATGGTTGGCGACAGCCAAACACATTCTGGCTAGGTTCTTAAATGCCCTAGAGCAGATTGCCTAGTATGACGCTATGAACCTATGAACCTATGTACCTTGTTCCCCATTGGCCCTATGTGCTGTTAATCACCATGGCAATCACAATACTATGGTAGCATGTTCAAAGGTCAGTTGTCAGTCACCTCTGTGCTACAGTTGTGGAATATGTGGGTCATGTGGCAATGTCACAGCTGCCACATGTACACAGTCAACCCTCTCCCCTACACATGGACGTACAACACATGTATGAGATGGAACCACATAGCCAAACTGGGGACTAAGCACTCTGAACCCAGTACTGGCATAACCTGTCAGGTGGCATGCAATACTACAGTGACTACAATACCAGTCTGATGTAGACCTACACTGACAGCAATACAAGCACGTGAACACACTGGGCCATTCGTGGAGCCTTAGAATAGCATCCTGCCTGAGCGGCACACACCTCTGCAGCTGGCACACAGGCATACCTTATGCCTGAATACATCACACATAACACATAGCACACAAATCCTGTGTGCCAGTCACAGCCTGTACGGCTAGACAACACACCTGCCACAGTTGTGTTAGCTATCTTTATTGTCCGGTACAGTATGGTCACGCTCACCAGGCTGGACAAGGTGAAGGTCAAAGTGATATGCCTGTGGGGCACTATGGTCCACCACATAACACAAGCATACAGGTCAGTCAGAGGCATGGACACATATGACTCAGTCATTGTCCATGCCACATACCTTCTCCTACTGTACTTGTAGGGTGCTGACATCATCAGTGTTTAGAAAGGGGAATGTGCATCCTGTAGTCTGTTCTCCTAGTTGCCAAAAGGGACATTTCCCTCACACACACTAACCCCCCTCAGCCAAACATACACACTTGCAGGATTCAAACCCCTACTTAACTATGTTATGACACTTGAGATGGACGCATTAGCGGAGCACGTTATTCGCATTACTGGGAGGTTTCCCTTCTCCTGCTATACTTATAGGGTGCTGACATCATCAGTGTTTAGAAAGGGGAATGTGCATCCTGTAGTCTGTTCTCCTAGTTGCCAAAAGGGTCATTTTCCTCACACACTAACCCCCCTCAACCAAACACACACACTTGCCATTTGCAGGATTCAAACCCCTACCTAACTATGTTATGACACTCAAGATGGACGCATTAGCAAAGTGTGCTATTTGCATTACTGGGAGGTTTCCCTTCTCTTGCTGTACTTATAGGGTGCTGACATCATCAGTGTTTAGAAAGGGGAATGTGCATCCTGTAGTCTGTTCTCCTAGTTGCCAAAAGGGTCATTTTCCTCACACACTAACCCCCCTTAACCAAACACACACACTTGCTATTTGCAGGATTCAAACCCCTACCTAACTATGTTATGACACTCAAGACAAATGCATTAGCGGAGCGCGCTATTCGCATTACTGGGAGGTGTTCCTTCTCTTGCTGTACTTATAGGGTGCTGACATCATCAGTGTTTAGAAAGGGGAATGTGCATCCTGTAGTCTGTTCTCCTAGTTGCCAAAAGGGACATTTCCCTCACACTAATCTCCCTCAGCCAAACACACACACTTGCAGGATTCAAACCCCTACCTAACTATGTTTTAACACTCGAGACAGATGCATTAGCAGAACACGCTATTCGCATTACTGGGAGGTTTCCCTTCTCTTGCTATACTTATAGGGTGCTGACATCATCAGTGTTTAGAAAGGGAATGTGCATCTGTTCTCCTAGTTGCCAAAAGGGACATTTCCCTCACACAAACTAAGCCCCCTCAAACAAACACACACACTTGCCATTTGGAGGATTCAAACCCCTACCTAACTATGTTATGATACTTGAGACGGACACATTAGCGAAGCGCGCTATTCGCATTACTGGGAGGTTTTCCTTCTCCTGCTATACTTATAGGGTGCTGACATCATCAGTGTTTAGAAAGGGGAATGTGCATCCTGTAGTGTGTTTTCCCAGTTGCCAAAAGGGACATTTCCCTCCAACAGACTTGCACACACACCAACCCCACTCACACACTGAGCATTTGCAGGATTCAAACCCCTACCTAACTATGTTACGACACTTGAGACGGACACATTAGCCGAGTGCGCTATTCACATTACTGGGAGGTTGCGCTTCTCCTGCTGTACTTATAGGGTGCTGACATCATCGGTGTTTAGAAAGGGGAATGTGCATCCTGTGGGGAGGCAGATGCCAACCACACTCTGGCTAAGCTGTCATTCCCTAGGGCAAACAGCCTAGTGTTGACCTCTACACCCATATGTTTAATTGTCAAATGCACATTATTTGTTGCTGATAGACTGTTTGCATGTGTTTATTGCCATAGCATTCCCTGTTTGTATGAACAACTTGTGTATCTGTGGAATATGTTTGCATATGGGAGGGATCCACTATATCATGTATGTCTCTGTAGTCATTTAACTGTGTGCACTGGGCAGATTGCTGTAATGTGGTTGGTTCCTGGAATAACACGTAAAAATACCAGATATGTGTGGCCAACTGCTAAACTGAGATTTGGCCTAAGTGTGTGAGCATGCCCAGTTCAGCCTTCCCATGGCATGTTGTCTGACATATGTCTCATTTATCAAAGTGTGTGAGCATGCCCAGTGTGAGCATTCCATATGTTGAACTCTGCAGCCCACCACATTTGTGGATGAGTGTGAACTTCAACAAATATCTCCCGTTTATGGTTGTGTGTTGTGTGTCATGTTGTGTAGTTACTGTACAACTGCTTTGTGTGTGAACACAACAGGATTATACTGTGCCTGCAGGGTTTGCATGGGATACTTTGCATACAGTTGTCAACATCCTTTCACACTGACCTAACACTGTAGTACTGTATAGTGTACTGGTTTAGTACTTTGACTGTGGTGGACAGTATCCTGGGCTTTAGTCCTATCACTGCTTTACATTTCCATAGTGAGCACAACAGCCTGGTTAGGGGCCAGTTGTGCACATCTGACCATATTGCATTATGTTCAGATATCCAGGCTTGTCCAACATTGGTAGTGTATTCCACAACATAGGTGTACATTTGCAAACACTAGCGATGTGCCCTAGGCCATTTCTAATGCTAGTCGGAGAGTGTGTTTGTCCTTCGACACACATTGTAAGTGGAGTTTGCCATGACATATGTCATGGTTAGTATACTGTGCCTCTGTCTACCTGTGACATGACAGTGATACCCAGGATAAAGCTACCATCTCCCATCCACTCATCAAGATTCCTCTTGAGGAGAATCGATAAGTGACTCTATGGGTAGCCTGTACTGGGAGTTTACTCATGGGTGGGGGTGGCTTCTGTGTTATGGATCACACAGTACAGCTTGTCCTATGTAAGTCAGTGCTGGGGTTCAGGTCTCTCATGTGCATAGCTCACTGCCATTCAGATTGTAGAAGGTGCAGCATGTTTATTGATACCAGCTTGGACATGGCTTTATACATCAGGCACAGCTTGCCTCTGGGTGGGCAGTATGGCAGTGTGTGTAGCTGCAGTTTGTTTAATCAGGCAACACATGGCATCTGTGCAAGCTCTTTGATAGTCCTGGTGAGGTACTGTTGGGGACTTTACAGTTGATGGAGGTGTCTGCTGAGGTACATCCCACAGGGGCTATTGTAGTCAATTTTAACGCTGATGAAGGATGACTGCAGAGCCACAATGACCTCCCCTTATCTAGATCTGACAACCTTCATGATTAGGAGGGTATATGGTATGTTTCTGTAAACACTACAGCACATGTTTGTCCAATGCAGGATATCTATCACCTTGTGTCCCCAGGTCTCTCATTACATGTTAAGTACGTAATGGGTTAACACCTATGTGGTAATTGGTGGGCACTTACTGTATATCCACGGAGGTTGACTATACACTTTTCTGCAATTAGCTTGCTGACATGGCTATGGCACCAGTTGTCTGTTTCTATGTGGCACTTTTGTGGGATGCTTGTGTCAGCTGGTGGATCATATATGGTGAGCAGTTTGTAGTCCTCTGCAAACATGTTCAGACACAGTCCTTCCATGTTGGCCTGTACCTATGGGACATATATACCAGACGAGGGAGATCCCAGGACCAAGCCTTGTGGGATGCCAGTTATATCTGGTTTGTAGTCTGACATGGCTGCAGCATGTCTGACCATGTCTGTTCTGTCCTTGGTCTGGTTTGCAACCCCTCTACTGACATAGGGGTTTATATTTAAGCTGGTGAGCATATCTATGATGAACACGTAGGGTATTGTATAGAAGCCTTTGCAAGGACCAGCTACGCTGTGTGGACCATATTGCCCTCATCAATGACCTTAATGAGTGTTTCAATTGAGTCAAACATGTTTAGGGGCAGGATCTGCACTTAAGAAAGCCACACTGGGTAGGGTCCAGTGTCAGTAGGTCCCCAATATCTTTATGTCTGCGGTACATGCTGATCCTTTCAATAGCTGTGCAGACCGAGCTTCTCAGGATTCTGGGGTGGTAGTTTTCAGTATCCATTCAGGCAACACCTTTGTTGAGAAGGACCACTGTTGTTGTACACTGCTCTTTGGGTACATATCCTGTGGTAAGGCTGACATTGAGCAGTAGTGTGATTTGGCATTCCATTCGTCTTGGAGTCCATGTTGGACTCAGCCCAGGACACCATCTCATACCATTGCTGCTGTGTGTTTTGCTTTGTAGATGCTGGCTGTTACCTCAGCATCTGCAATGTCAGGGGGCCAGCAGTCTGCTGGGATAGATATTTTGCATTCTGGGGGGGGGGGGTTTGCACTGCACCTGTCAGGATGTATGTTGGCAATATGTGTGTGTGTTTGGTATGTTGTTTGTGATATTTGTATGATTCAGAGCATATCTGTGAATTCTCAACACGGTTCCTACCATCAGTTGTGAAAGCCTTGGGATTATCCTTAGTGTCCTGTACAATTTGTATCTTCATAGGTTCATAGGTTCATACTAGGCTATCCACCCTAGGGCATTTGTTAGCCTAGCCAGAGTGTGTGTGGCTTTCGCCACCCCTTGCTATGTGAATATTATGGCCATTTATGATTTGCTTTGCTGTGCCTCTGTCTGGACATGACACAGTGAAGACCCCAGTGTAACTCTACGATCATCCATCCACTTGGCAAGATTCCTGTTGAAGAGTGTCAGTGAGGGGCTCTGCCTAACATGGAGTGGGATTCTGGTCCAGGGTGTGGGGAGCCTCTGGATTATGTATCTGTCCCTCCAGCACATCCTATTTCATTATTTGTTGAGGTTGACATCTCTCACTCTCACAGCTCCGATGGCTTTGAGTTTTCTGGGGTGGAGCATGTCCATTACTCCTGTGTTGGGCATGGCCTTGTACAACAGGCATGCAATGCCTCTGTGTAGGCAGTATGTGACTGCATTCAGCTGGGGTGTCTACAGCCAGGCAGCATATGACATATATTTGAGACCCTTTATCCTCTTGGTGAGGTACCTTTGAGGTCTTTCTAACTGCTGCAGGTGTCAGGTAAGGTACATCCCATATGAGGCATTGTACTAGATTATGGATGTGATAAGAGAACAGTATAGGGGCACAATGACCTCTGTTGACGTAGATGTGAATCCTTTCATGATACGGTGTCCAATGTAGACAGTCTTCCTAGCCACATTGGCAATGTGAGTGTCACATAACAGGTTACTGTCCACTTGTGTCCCTAGGTCCCTGATTACTCCTTCCATACATAATGGTTTACCACCTATGTGGTAATTTGTGGTACCTTGTTTGGTATTTGGTGGGACATTAATACTGTCCAGTGTCTTCAGGATGGCTGGGTGGGGTTCCTGTGTGTGAGAGTGTGGTCTGTAGCATGCTACAGACTGTACAGCAGTCTTGCCCAGTTAGTTGCACATGGGTGGACTCCAATGCCTTGTGCATTGTCAGTTACCTAGACGTATGGGTGTCTGTGCTGAATATGGATACTCACCCTCCTTTTATGTTTTGTTCCAGGTTTTGGGGCCGTGACGCATGATATATGGTATAACCTGGTAGTGCTGGTGTGCTGTCAGGAGGCTTGCAGCAGGTTTCTGTCACTGCACAGACATCGATGTTCTCCATACTGGGGATGGCCTCGGGAGCATGCATATTGGGGTTTACACATCTGGCATTGGTCAGCATTACCCTTATGTTTCTTTCCACTTATGTTTTCTAGGGTGGTGGGTTAGTCTTTTCAGCTTTGCCTACGAAAGGCTCTATGGAGGTGGCAAAATCCTTATCCAATATCCAGACACCCAGGGGTAACAGGTGCAAGCCATCCCAGGAACAGCTGCGTGGCTTGTCAAGCATGACATCCCAAGCAGACAGACATTGGATCCCCTTGGAATGACACCAGTAAGTGTGCCACTTGCTATAACTGATCATTCCGTGTTTGTACTGTTGCATCATTCTTGGTAAGGGTAGGATGCTGCAAACGGTGAGTGTCATACCGGCCTGGACTACATAATCAGAGAGCTCATCTATGTCTCTTTTCATGTAGTCTAGGGAGGTACATCTCAGGTCATTCACACCAGCATGGACTATGACTGCATCATATTTCTACTTGCTTTGGGGTGACCTGCATACTTGTGTTATGTGGCGTATTGTGGCAGCCTACAGGCAGCTTACTGTACCCTTTCCCTTGTTCAGTCTGGTGTGCGGGACAGCAGTGTGTCTCGCTATGGAGTCACCTATTACAACTGTATCAGGCATGTTGTTTCTCCTTCTGGCCTGTGACTGTTTGGCACACCAGCTTTGTGTACTATGTGTTGCATGTGCTATGTTTGGAAGTTGTTTGATTGGGTGTCTGCTTTAGAGGCCTCTGTTGGTGTGTTGTGTTTGTAATTTGTGCCTCGGGAATGTTTTTCTGTGTTTATGTCTTTGGTTTGCAGTTGTGATAGGTCTATGTGGGACTGTGTTTGTGGTGTGTGTGTGGTTACCTTCTCCTCCTGACTAGTTTTGGGAGTACTGAGTTGAGGGAGCTCAGCCTCCAGTTTGGATAGATGGTTGCATCTCTCACATATATTTGTATTTCTTGGGGGAGTTGGGGGTTGTCTGTGTACTTGGGGCAGGTGTAACATTGCCTCAAGATTCACAGATTCAACTTGTTGTGGCTGGCCTTAGTGGATTGTATGTGTGGACATATTTCATAGTTTCATAGTTTCATAGTATAGTACTAGGCTATCTGCCCTGGGGCATTTGTAAGCCTAGCCATAGTGATGTGGCTTTTGCCACCCCATGAAATGGTACAAAAATATACAGAATAAATCTAGAATACTGTGCCTCTGTCTAGTAATTGACACAATGAAGGTCCCCTTATATAATAGAATTAGTTTACTGTGCCCCTGTCTAGCAGTGACACAGATGTGACCCCTGGGTAAACTTACGATCTCCCATCCACTCATCAAGATTTCTCTTGAAGAGGGTCAGTGAGGGCTCTGCCTAATACGAACTGGGATCCTGTTCCAAAGCATGGGAAGCCTCTGGGTTATGAATCTATCCCTCCAGCATGTCCTATTCATACTTGTGCCGAGGTTTAAGTCTTTAGCTCTCGTGGTCCTGATGGATTTGGATTTTTGAGGTGGAGCATGTCCATCAGATCCTGATTGGACATGGCCTTGTACGTCAGACAGAGATCACCTCTGAGCAGGCGGTATGCTACTGAATAGAGCTGAAGTTTCTTTAGTCTGGCAGAATAAGACATATGTTGGAGACCCTTGATCCTTTTGGTGAGGTACTTTTGTGGTCTCTCCAGCTGTTGCAAATGCCGGGTGAGGTACATACCAAATGGGGCATTGTACTCAATCATGGGTCTGATGAGGGAGGAATAAAGGGGTACAATGACATCCTTGGATCTGGATGTGAATCCCTTCATGATGATGTGTGCAAGGTAGAATGTTTTTCTAACCACTTTGGCAACGTGGGTGTCAAATGAGAGGTCGCTGTCTACTTGGGTCCCTAGGTCTCTGATTACTTTTTCCGTACTCAGTGGGTTGCTGTCTATGTGATAATTTGTGGGTACTTTGTTTTTTCCAAAAGGGATGACTATACATTTTTTGGCATTTAATTTAAGGCCGTGACTACGGCACCAGTTGTCCGTTTCAGTGAGGCCTTTTTGTAGGTTGTGTGTGTCTGCTGGTGTATCGACTATGTCGCCTAGTTTGCAGTCATCTGCAAACTTTGTCAGCCACAGCCCTCCCATGTTTGCTTTAACATCTGAGAAATAAATGCCGAACAAGAGGGGTCCCAGGACAGATCCCTGTGGGACATCACTTGTGACTGGCTTTGAGTCTGACATTGCTCCAGCGATTTTAACTTTATGGGTTCTGTCCTTTAGCCAGTTTGCAACCCATCTAGTGACATAAGGGTTTACTTTTAAGCTGTTTAGCTTATCTATGATGCCTGAGTGGGGTATTGTGTCGAAGGCCTTAGCCAAGTCCAGGTATGCTGTATGGACTGCTTTGCCCTCATCAATGGCTCTAGTGACTGTTTCAAAAAGTCAACCAGGTTTAAAAGGCAGGATCTGCCCTTTACAAAGCCGAACTGGGTGGGGTCAAGTGTCTGTAGGTCCCCTATGTCTCTGTTTATGAGTTCCATAATGATTCTTTCCATAGCTTTGCAGACCAGGCTAGTTAAGCTTATGGGGCGTAGTTTCAGGGTCTGTAGAGGCACCCCTTGTGGAGTGGGACCACTGTTGCTGTACGCCAGTGTTCAGGTACATATCCCGAAGTAAGGCTAAGGTTAAATAGCATTTTTATGTGTGGGTTTAGCTCCTCTTGGAGTTCACGTAACACACACCCCGGGATACTGTCAGGACCCATTGATGCTGTGTTTTTTGCTTTGTTTAGGGCGGTTCTCACTTGGACATCTGAGATGACAGGGAGATTACATTCAGCTGGGATAAGTATTTCTTCTTTTGGGGGTGAAGGAGGGGAGAAATTTGCACTGAACCTGTCAGCCAGAATGTTAGCAATATCTGTGGGTTCAGTGTATTTTTGTTGTTGTGAACCAACTCTGAGCATATCTGAGGGTTTCCACCCAGGTTTCTAACATAGCTGAAGAAGGCTTTGTGGTTATCTTTAGTGTCCTTAGCGATTTTTCTCTCAAAGTTTGCCTTGGATGTTTTTATGAGAGAATGTAGTTTTCTGCTAATGTTGATCAGAGATGTCTTCCCTTCATGGGATTTTGCTCTGACGTGCAGTAGCTTCCTTCTTTTGTTATACAATTTGTTTATGGCTGAGGTCCTCCAGATAAGACGCTTACATTTGGTGGAGAGGGACTTGGATTTGTTTGGGATTGCATGATCCATGCATTCTTGGAGATGTCCATAGAAAGCATTAGTGAAGGATTTGGCATTGTGGGATGTGGTACCACTGGCACAGTGGGCTTAAAGGATACCATCTCAGTCTTAAGAAGAGTGAAGTCTGCTTTTGAGAAGTTTTTCACTGTGGTCTTTTGTGCTGGGGGTGGAGGTGGGATATGTATATCCAGGGTGATTAGTTTGTGGTCAGATCTCACTAGTGAGGGGTATACTTCCGGTGTGGAGTATTTTGTCCCCATGTTTGTGATGATCAGGTCTAGTATATTATCTCCCCTAGTGGGAGAGGTGACTAGTTGTTCCAGTGCATTTGAATTTATGAATTCCAGGAACCTTTGGGCTAGGGTATTAGGGCTAGAATAATGTACCCAATCTATGTTTGGGTAGTTGAAGTCTCCCAGTATGATGGTATTTTGTGATACATTCATATCCTCCAATGTCTTCAGGAAGGCTGAGTGGGGTTCTTGAGATTGGGAGGGTGGTCTGTAACATGCTACCAGTTGTATAGCAGTTTTGCCTATGGTTAGTTGCACCTGTATGGTCTCTGATGCTTCATGTGTTGCTACTAACCTGGAGGTGTGGGTGTCCTTTATGAATATGGACACTCTCCCTCCCTTTGTGGTTCAGCCCGGGTTTGGGGGCCAAAAAGCATGATACGAGGTATTGTCTGGTAGTGCTGGGGTGCTCTCAGGAGCCTTGAACCAGGTTTCAGTTACTGCACAGACGTCGATGTTCTCCATGCTGAGGAGTGCATCAAGTGCCTGCATCTTGAGATTTAGACTTCTGGCGTTGAGCAGCATTACCCATAGTTTTTCCATTTTGTTTTCTAAGGAGGTGGGTTTGTCTTTTGAGCCTTGCCTAAAAAGGCACTATGGGCGTGGCTAGAGCCTTAGCCAGTATCCGTAAGCCCTGTGGTGACAGGTGTAAGCCATCCCTTGAAGCAGCGTGGCTTGTCCAACATATCATCCCAGGCAGACAGACATTGGATCCCCTTAGAATGACACCAGTACTTGAGCCAATTGTTAAAGCTGATCATCTTGTCTTTGTATTGTGGTATCATTCTTGGTGAGGGCAAGATGCTGCTCAGGGTCAGGGTCATACCAGCCTGGGCTACATAATCGGAGAGCTCCTCTATGTCTCTTTTCATGTAGTCCAGGGAGGTACGTCTCAGGTCATTCACACCAGCATGGACAATGATGGAGTCATATTTGTACTTGCTTTGGAGTGACCTGAGTGCGTGTGTTATGTGGCGGATCCTAGCTCCTGATAGACAGCTCACAGTCACCTTCTCCTTGTTCAGCCTGGTCAGTGGGACATCAGTGTGTCTGACTATGGAGTCACCTATTACTAGTGTATCAGGCAAGGTGTTTGGCCTTAAGGGCTGTGATTGGTCGACACACTGATTTATTGAAGTATGTGTTGCATGTGTTTTGTTTTGAGGTGGTGGATTTTTGGATGTCTGCTTTGGGAGCCTCTGTTGTTTTGGTAAGTTTTGTATTAAAGCTTCCGAGTATGTCTTTGTGTTTTTATGTGTTTGGTTTGCAGTTGTGGTAGGTCTATGTGGGACTGGGATTGTTGTGTGTGTGGTTTCCATCTCCTCCTGTCTGGTCATGCCAGCCCTGAGTTGAGAGAGTTCAGCCTCCAGTTTGGCTATATAGTTGCATCTCTCACATGTATTAGTGTTTGTTGGGAGGAGGAGAGGGTTGTCTGTGTACATGAGACAATTGTAGCATTGTCTCAAGATACCCAGATTGACCAGCTGAACTGGAGACGACGCCAGTAATCTACCACTCGACATGCTAGAACAGTATAAGGGAGTGGTATACCTTTAAGGGAAGTGGATATTCACAGGGGTGGTAAGTAGATGTAGTGCTTTACTTAGTATGAGAGTGCTTACTTAGTAGAGAAGTATTGAGAACAAGTGCTAGGCTTATTTTATTGCCATACTACTGATCAGTGATTACTTCATTGTTTATGTTTGCTCTATCATGTAGTAGCTTCCTCATTCTCTTGCATGGTTTGGTTATGGCTGGTGTCCACCATGCCAGATGCCTGCATGTATGGCATTGTGTCTTGTTTTAATTTAGGATTGCATAATCCAAGCATTCCTGGCAGTGTTCATGGAATGGCTATATTACAGGTTCTGAGGTGTGGCCCATATTTTGCACCTGCACAGGACCTTTAATGGATTCCACATCAGTTTGGAGGAGTGCAAATATTGCTTTACACATGTTTTCCACTGTGGTTTTCTGGCCAGGGACTGTGGTCAGGATTTGTATATCCAGTGTGATTACTCTATGGTCTGGTTTTACCAGTGAGCAATACACTTCTCGTCTTGCCATCCAGTACCCATGTTGCTGATTATCACATCCAGTATGCTTACCCCTCTTGTGGGAGTGGTATGTTGTTCCTGGGCCTTTTGGTTTATGGATTCTATGAACTTTTGTCCTACACTGTTGGAGCTAGTATAATGCTCCCAGTCTATGTCTGGGCATTTTCAGTCACCCAATATAATGTGGTTTGGAGGACTTGATATATTCATGTATTCCAGCATAGGCCAGGTGCAGTTCCTGGTGTTGGGATGGTAGTCTGTAGCAGGCTATAAACTGGGGGGCAGTTTTAGCCACTGTTACTTGACCATGGCTAGTCCATGCTGCTTCTTGTTGTGGTACCAACATGGGTGTGTGGTTATCCTTGACAATTATTGCTAGTCACCCTCCTTTTGTAGCTTGTTCCATGTTTTGAGGCTGTACAGCACAGTATGAGGTGTAACCTGGTAGTGTTAGGGTGCTGTTGTGAGCCTTGACCCAGTTTTCTGTTACAGCACAGATATCAACATTCTCCATACTGGGTGAGTTTAGACTGCATGCATCTTGCTGTTTTGACTTATCCCTTAACTTATTCTTATCCCTTCTGATACCTATGGAGGTAGGTTTGTGTTTTGAGCCTTACCTATTCAGGGCATGCTGTGGGTAACAACAGCCTTTGCCAGTATCCATATGGCCTGCACTGATAGGTGCATGCCAGTCCTAGCAGGTGGAGCATCATGTCATGCTCAGCATGTCATCCCAGGCTGGCACACATTGGATCCCCTTTGACTAACTGCGATACTTCAGTCAATTATTGCACTTGATCATCTCATTATCATATTGTGGCATGATGCTTGGTGAGGGTAGGATGTTAGTCAGGGTCCTCAGGTGTGCATATAGTACATGGTGTTACATTACTTAACACATGGCATTCGTGCCTCAGGTGGTGCTGCAGGGCTGCCTCTGTCGGATGCGCATATTACACTTCCCTGTACATGTTTGTGAGCAGGTCATGTCATTTTAGGCATCCATGTTATTATTTGAGTGAGTCAGAGGGGGTATCATTCCCAGGGTTCCTACTGAGCCAGTGTATGTGTTATGGGTTGCCTCCTTGCCAAGGCCAGGGCATACTGGGCACGCCTCCTTCTGCCTACTGGGGCAGGCTCAGGTTGTTCCTCCTCTGAGTCATGCTCTGCCTGTGATGGCCTTGGCAATGGTGGGGGGCTGTTTGGCCCAGCCCTATGCTGGTCCTGCTGCAGCTGTTTTCGCAAGATCATATTATGTAGCATAGCACATACCATGACAATTTGGGTACATGTAGTTGGTGTGTACTGCAAGGCTCCACCAGATGTGTCCAGACACCGGAACCATGACTTGAGCAGCCCAAACACATGCTCTATTACATTACGTGTTTGTGCATGTGCCTCATTATGGCATTCCTGTTCAGGTGTGTGTGCGTTTCTGATGGGTGTCATCAGCCACGGCTCCAGTGCATAACCTGCATCCCCCACTAGGTGTCCGTGTGGGATGTCCCCATTGGCAAATGTCTGGTACAGCTGCGTCAAATGCCAGATGTGGGAATCGTGGTAACTCCCAGGGCAGCCAGCACACACATTCATTATTATGCCCTGGGCATCACACATGACCTGGCAGTTGATGGAGGGGAAGCCCTTGCAGTTAATGTAGGCCCTACCCTGCTCACCGGCTGGTGCTTTGATGCATATGTGCGTGCAGTCTATTGCACCCACTACCTCAGGGTATTCCGCTATTTGCTGGAAGAGGCGCATATTGCTGGCCAATACCTCACGGGCATTGGGGAAATATACATAATCACCGACATGTGCTGACATGGCATCCAGGAACTGGTGCAGTACCCTGGAAGCTGATGCCTGTGATATCCCCATCATATCACCAGTTGGTCTCTGGAAGGTACCTGTTGCTAGTATTCTTAGGCCAACACATACCTTGGTTTCCACTGGGATGGGTTCCCCTCTGTTGGTTCTGTGTGTGAGGCGTGGCCTGCACAGCTCCATTATTTGCTGCAGGAGGTCTCTGTCCACTCTATAGCGCTCTGCTATCTCCAGCTCATGCAACCCGTGGTAGGTGACCCTGGGCCTGTACACTCTTCTCCGTCTCCTCATTGTGGGTTGTCTGGCACCATCTGCATTGTCACCACCCTCAGCAAGTCGCCTATGTCTCATTATGACAGCTATGGCAGCCCCTAACATTTCTGCTCTGAGTTCAGCTTTTTCAGTTTTCACTTCTAATAGCTTACTCCTGTCTTGCAGTGTCTCTTGAGAGAAACATCTTGCACTGCTGTTTGCAGATTTTTAAGTGTTGGGCTGAGCTACTATTCTGCCTGTGTAATTGCCTGCTTCTAATTGTTTTCACCTGCTAGCTCCAGCAGTATTCCCTGGTAGCTTCCTACTAATTATGTTGCTTCCTTTTTCCTTTCTGTTTCCTCAGGGGGGAGCAGCATGTATACCAGCAGAAACACGCTCACAGTGGCTTACACATGCGCACACATGCTTACACAGTTCAGAATCTGCTTATTCGGGTTAAAACGCGCGCACACCCGTGCAAACAGTGTTAAACATCTCCCAACACACTCCCACATGCTCAGTCTGCCTTACACGTGTGCACACTGTCTTACTCGCGCTTCATGGCGCTCACACGTGCGCATGCACGCCCTGCAAGAAACTTTGGTGTAGGCAACAGTGTACACCTTCCATTTCTTGACTTTCCCATGCTTATGTTGTGGCACTCCTCTTTCCATGATATGTGTCTGACATCTGTCATGTAACTCTGACCTCCAATGAACTGCATTTCTTTCTGCCATTCCCCCCTGTGATGTCACCTATCTCCTACTCTGTTCCTCCCCCTTCTGTAACTCTTACACTACTCAGAATGTGCTCATTTGCTATGTGACAGTGGAATTCAGTATCCTAACACTCATTTGCATCAGATTGCCTACTAATGCTTAGTTACATCTCTTAGACTCAGCTTCCCCCCTTAGCAACTACTACACGGTGGCCATGTTGTTTTTGGTCTGCTGGTCCCTGCATTGAAAATCCATGTATTGCATAAAACCCACATTTGTGGGTTTATAACCTTCATTTTTATGTATTATGCAGCGCAGCCTGTTTGTGCGGGGCTGCGCTGGGTTTAAACATTACTTTTGCATCTGGTTACCTTGCCAATGGCCACATATTTGGCCATTGGCATGCTGCCTGACACATATGCACCCTTTATTTGGAGCTGACATGGCTCCGTTGTGGTTTTTGCAGAAACGTACTCAGTTGTCAACTGAGTACATTTCTGCAGCTAAAACAGCTCTTACACGGGCTGTTTTGGGCTTCCTGGATCGCTAATCATCCTCATTTGCATGCTATTCAGCTGCAAGTGAGGTGATCAGCTTATCCATGCCCACTCCATGTAAGAGACATTTTAGCTGGTCTCTTACACGGACTTTGGGCTGTTCCTGGATCGCGAAGGCTGCATGGAGTCTTACACTACTCTTAGACTCTGTGCAAGCCTTTGTGAATCCTGCCCTTTGTCTTTTTTAATACAGGGATCTATGATGATGGAGCATACACAGTGATAAAGGCTGTGTCTTTTATTGAATATATATAAAATCTTGACATCATAATAATAATATAATAATATATTGTAGATGTCTGAGACACCCCAACAATGAAACAAAGTCATATACTAAGCCCTAACAGAAACTGAATATATTACAATATACCAGTTTGTCATTGACAGAAGACTGTAAAACCCTATATTAGGTACTTCAGTATACAAACCACACATCAGACCTCTTTTTGAGAGATCTTCAATTAACATTCAGAGAATTGTACCTGGACATTAAGGTATAAAATGTACCTAAGACTGCTATTTTAAACTTGCAGATTTAAAAGCAGCTTAATACTTAATACATTTTTTTAAAGTTATCTTTAAACCTGTGGTGAGGAAGCTTCCACAGGCCTTTTCAGTCTGCACACCTGCAACACACTTGGTCTACCTGCATCATCAGAGCTCGGGTTCCTCTCATCCCCCCACTAGCAACTGCAACATTGCCAGATAAAACCACTGCTATGGTCCAGTTTCTCCCTACAGTTATTGCAAGCCATGAATAACACTTTTTAATAATGATATCTACCAGACAAGTCTGCATAGCACACTTGGTCTACCTGCATCATCGCAGCTCGGGTTCATCCCCCACCCCCCCAGCAACTGCAACATTGCCAGATAAAACCACTGCTATGGTCCGGTTTCTCCCTACAGTTATTGCAAGCCAAGAATAACACTTTTTAATAAGGATACCTACCAGACAAGTCTGCATAACACACTTGGACCTGCATCTTTGCAGCTTGGGTCCCCCCACCAGCAACTGGAACATTGCCATATAAAAACCACTGCTATGGTCTTGTTCCTCCCTACAGTTATTGCAAGCCAAGAATAGCACTTTTTAATAAGGATACCTACCAGACAAGTCTGCATAGGTGGCTGGATATTTACAGTTCTTGTTATTAGCAGATGTGGTCCTTCACAGTTATGTTTTAAACATTGTGACTGGTTATTTACATTTCCTTTTACAGAACATTTGTTACTTTTACTAGTTATTTTTTAAACATTGTTTTAGCAAGTGTGCACACCTGCAAGCCCCCCCCCCCCCAGGCAACTATAGCTTTGTCTATTGCCACTGGGTGGCATAACTTAACAATATACTTGTTGTATTTTGTCCCAAATAGATCTGCCTCCACACTGAACACTTGTAAAGTAAGGCAAGTACCATTTACTTGGTGTATTGTGTCCCCCAGATAGATTTACCTTCCTTTGTATTAGTTGCTCACCAAGGCCATAAAGTAGTGTTTCTGCAGCTAACTGCTTACACTCCTAATTTTCTGCTTCTACCTCTTCCTTGCTTACACTTACATTACAGCTCCAAGGCCTCCACTTCTTATGCTGATTGCTTTTCTTTGCAGTCTTCTGTGAGGGGGTGGACCAGATCTCTACCTGCTTTTTCTGGTTATACCTTCTCCCATTTTGTATCTCTCTCCTCCCCAATGCACATTAACTAGTCTATATTAGTGGGTCTCCTTGAGCGGCACAATTTTGAAAGCTATATTTTGGCCTGCTTGTGGTGAGGAAGCTTCCCCAGACCCTTTTCAGTGTGACTGCATAAGTATAAGTAAATTAAACTAGTACAGTACAGCCAAATAAACACATTTGGTGTGAACAGAAACAAGTGAAAAGCTACATTTGGTGTACAAAGAAAAGAAACAAGTAAGCCCAGGGATATAATTGGAGTTAGTGTTAGCCCTGCTGCACTCACCCTCGCTGTGCTCGAGCTCACTCCGCTCCCCTCCCTGCCCCCTATTCCCACCTGCCCCCACTAGTGCTACATTTCAACTAAACTTAGCCACTCCCCTCATGTTAACCACCAATCACTGAATCTGCCCCACCCCTGTACCCATTTCCTTCTCTTCCACTATTCCATATCCTGGTAAAGCACAGTCTTCCATCTAACTACCTTACAATCACAAACACCTCTCATCATCCACCACACCCACCCCATCCCAAGCAGATCTCTCACTCATGACCAAACCATGCCCAAACTACCCAAACCCACATACATACACCTCTTACTATTGCTCCGCGGTGTATCCACCCTCCCACTGTTAACTTCTATCACCAACCACCAAAAACAACTTAATTTTATCCACATACCAAGAAAAACTACTTCCACTGACATAACTACAACATACCCTTTTACTCAACTAGTCCCACATCACTACCAAACCTTCTTTATTCACCACTATGCACACAGATCACAGCCATCACACTACCAGTCCCAAACAACTATAAAGAACATTAAGACCGTAAACAAACTACTCAAACTCTATTTTTACCTCAGAACCCAACTCATTAGCTGCGGTGATATACACCCAAACCCAGGCCCACAAAATCTAGGAGCCCAAACCTCAACCTGAAAGATACCCTACTCCACTGAGACAAATCCACGTTCCTCATTTTAAATTTAAATGTCAGAAGTATACTAAACAAAGTCCACGACCTTCATGCACTACTCTCCTTTTATCAACCGGAGATAGTCATACTAACAGAGACTTGTCTTAAACCAGGCAACCACAACAATGAAATCACTCCACCAGGTTACACTATAATTTGTAGTGACAGAATAAGTAAAAAAGGGGGGGGTTGTTGCTATAGTGTATAAATCTCACCTCATCCTTGAGAAAGTAGACATAACAACCCCAGACCTTGATAAAGTTGAACTCACTCTAACAAAACTAAAACTTAATGATAATAAACACATCAACATCACAGGGTGCTACATCCCTCCATGCAACAATATCCCCATTACAGAAAAAGTCCTAGAATGGATATCTAACTCCCTCCCCAAGGAAAGCATAATATTAGGACACCTTAATACTGACTGGTAAAACTGTTCCAGTCATAACCCACTCTCCCATATTAACCTACATGGCCTAACCCAACTCATCACTTCCACCACAAGAACAGACAAGAGAACCAAACATCAATCCCCTCTAGATTGGATACTCGTATCCCACCCATCATTGATATCGCTAGCAGGGTGTCTACCAGACACCCTGAGTGACCACCAAGCCACATTCTTACTCAGATCAAAATCACCACAACTGACCCAAATATCTACATGCCTAAATAGAAACAAAAAAAACTTTAACCGGTCCAACTTTATAAACAAGCTAAAGATGTGCAACTGGACCCCCCCTAAAAAAAACTACCTCTTGATGAAGCTGTACTATATCTCAATGCTACTTTCTTAAACACCCTTAACCATCACGCCCCCTCCAGAACAACAAGAATTAAAATTAAATATGCTCCCTGGTTAACCCTCAGACACAAAATCCCTCCTCAAAAAAAGAAACAAGGCCTGGACCAACTACCTCAACAGTAAATCCCAATTCAACAAACAAATATACGTTGAACTACGTAACAAAGCAAAAAAAATCACCAAAACAGACAAAACATCTTACTACTAAAACTTACAGGATAAGCACAGGAACAATCCACAAAAATTTTGGACAGCAATTAACTCTATTCTACAACCAGGTAAAACAATTACCCTAACCCCAAAAATAGATAACCAAGAAGACAGCCCCACTCAATTTAATAAATACTTTACAGAAACCATCCAGACTCTTGCAAACAACCAACCCTATGACAACATCCCCACCCCTGCAAATCCACCCCCACCCCAACTAACAATTGCCCCAAGTTTAGCTTCCACCTAGAACCAACCAAATCCATTGAAAAACTACTCCGCAAGCTCAAACCAACGTCACTAGCCGCAGATAAATTACCCGCTGAATACCTCCATCTGGCTGCAGAAGCCATATCATATCCTGTCTCCATCCTAATTAACAGATCCATCTTTGAGTGTATAGTACCCAAGCTATTGAAAATATCACATATCATCCTTGTACATAAAGGGGGACCTCCCTGGAACTCAATAATTACCGCCCTATAGCCATACTACCCCCTTTATCTAAAATTTTAGAGAGGGTAATACACAAGCAACTAATGAAATATTTCCTAGAAAATAATCTAATAGCAACACAACAACATGGCTTTAGACACTTCCATAGCACCTCCACCACCACTAACAGAATTCACCAACATTGTCAATACTCACAGAGACAATGGACTCCTTGTATCTGCCACCTTCCTTGACTTGTCCAAGGCATTCGATATGGTTAACCACAATAAACTCCTTCTTTCACTAGCAACTCTAAACCTTACCACCCCTGCCATCTCCTGGTTCAAAAACTACCTAGAGGGAAGGAAACAAGCTGTCATGTGGCAAAATCAACCCCCCTCCCTGCCAGTCTCCCTAGGAGTACCCCAAGGCTCCATCCTGGGGACACTTCTTTTTACCCTTTTCCCTAATCAGTTCCCAAACAGTATTCCTAAAGCCTCAATAGTGCAATATGCAGATGATACCGCCATAATATGTGCAGCCATATCAATTGACATCCTTCACTCCGTAACACAAGAATGCTTTTCCCTAGCAGAAACTTGGATTACAAACCAAAGGCTCATTCTGATCCCAAGTAAAACAAAGCTAGTACTGTTTAGCTCCCACAGAGCCACACCTCCCACTGATTCTTTCTTCATCTCCTCCTTTAACAAGACCACAATCTCCTCCACAAATCATGCCAAACTCTTAGGGGTTGAAATAGATAATCACCTTAGATTTGACCTACATATTTCTATAACCATAAAAAAAGTACATAAAAAACTTGGCCTACTGTATTGCAATTAAAAATTCCTCACTGACCACTCCAAAACTACAAGTGCGAGGTCTCACCTACTATCCACCCTACTTTATGCCTCCCCCGTGCTTACAAATCTCTGCAAATCTGACCTAAACAAACTTGATATTTGTTATAATAAGATAGCCAAATTCGCTTCAATCTCTCCCATCAGAACACAACACTGTGAATGCCTAAAAAAACTTAATTGGCTAGAACTACCACTACTACTTCAACTCAATCAATTATCACTAGCCCACAAAATAATACATAACTCTGAAAACATCCCAGCCCTACAAAATCTTTTGCAACCCTATACAACCGCAGGCCCTTGAGGTCTAGCACACAAAACCTCCTCAAAGTAATGAAATATAACAATGAAGCTGGAAAGTCTGTCTACAGCCACTGTTTAGCAAAAACAAGGAACTCCCTTCCTGCCCACATAACTGACAGCAAATCCCCATCACAGTTCAAGAAACTTGTTAAAACTCACTTTTTGAATAATCAGCTGTGCTCCTGTATTCCCCCCTAGCTAATGTCTCATTAGAACACTTCACCTAACTTAAGTAACTCTGCTAAGCCAACCAATCATAGTACTGTACCCACTTAGGACTGTTAATCTACTGCTCATCCCATCTCTCCTGGTGTTAGGGAAAACTACCCCAGCAATGTTGAGCTCTCCATAAGTATCTAAAACCAAGAGAAGACATATTGTAAATCAATTTGTTATCCTTCTCAACTAAAACCAGGCGAAGATATATAGTGAATCAATTTGTTATCCTTCTCAACTATAGCGAGCATCATCTGCTCTCTTGGAGCCTTATTCTACATCTCTCTGCTTTTGCTCTGATAGTAAATCTATCACAGGAATCCTAAACTTAGGAATATCTTCTAAAATTTAATATTATATTGTAGAGAATGAATGTATCCTATCTGTTAGTTAATATGTATGTCAAAGTCTCTTCTATGGAAATTGTATGTCAAAAGTCTGTCCTTAAAACTATGATTTGTAAAAAATTGTTGTTTTGGAGCTTTTCTCCCCGGGCCTCTACTGAAAATGGACTTGTAATCCAGTTGGACTCTCCCGGTCAACAAATATAAAATAAATAAATAAAAATACTGACTATAACCTCACCATATTGCCATTGACATAACCTTGATTATGGCATATTTTGATGATAAAAGATTATTTTTCTGCAGAAATATATACTATTTACTTCTGATATAATGCCAGCCAGTGTGTGTGTGTGTGTGTGTGTGTGTGTGTGTGTGTGTGTGTGTGTGTGTGTGTGTGTGTGTGTGTGTGTGTATGTGTCTCTTGGCTGCAGTCTGTAAGATCATATGCTAACAAGACTGAAAACTCTTACAGACTTTTTTTCCTAATTGTGTGGGAGATTGCAGCATAGTGGGGTTTATGAATTTGCCCTTGCAACACTTTTGAGCAACCTTGGCGTTAGTATACACAGTTAGCAGGGAGTCTGGGGGGTGCAAGTGGCCTTGACCCCTGCAAAATGTTATTTTTATTCTTTGATCATTTTAGATTTGATTGGTTGTAGCTAGAGCTATATTACTACTAGTCTTGTTGACCTTCCAAATGTTTCATATGGATACTGTGTTCCCTTGCCTATAAGTTGATAATCAAAATTTGAATCCACCAACTGAGGTTTCAAGGTAAAAAGCACTTTATTTGATGAGATCATCATTTGGAGTGATGATAGAACAAAAGGCTTCTCACATTCATGCCAACAACTTGGAATCTGCTTCCTTCAGAATTAAGAAATGAACAAATGTATCCTAGATTTAGAGGAAAACCTGATTGAAATCTAATTCATTTACGGCTGCTGTAATGGATTGTTTATTTTGTTAAGTTCAGTCATTGACAGTCAGGCTTGTTATTGACATTTATCCAGCCTTTTAAAAATGTTTTCTATGTCATCACTCTTGTATGTGTACTTAAAAACTACATCTCCATTGTGCATGTACTTTTTAGCTATACATTAATTGGATATTTAATTCACCTTATTGAGATAGATGAAAGTGATATACTCTAAATATACTTATGCATAGTTTCTGTGTACCATGTGACCTAGGTCTGTTTACCCAGTCAACAATCAAACAAACAAAAATATCAAAAAAAGGTATAATCAATGGAATATTAAAATCCAGAGATAAGGGAAGTGAAAAAAGGATTCAGGTATGCAAGCCATCATTTTTCTTGCCATCAATAGATCCGTTACAAAAATGCAGTGGAATGCATGAATATAAAATGCACTATAGTAAGGCTAGAAAATGTTTTACATCTGTTTTGCACAGATTTGTACTGAACAAGGTATCTGGTTTCTTAAGTGCAGATAAAAGAAATAATACATATCACTTTCAAGCTTCTTATAGTGCATTGACCACTGTTATTACACTCCAAAAATAGGCTTGTTAAATGCCGTTCTGACATCATAATGGTGTTTAATAAGCTTTTGTTAAGCAGACCTCACCACTGCTAAGAACAAGTCTTGAGCTTAGTGCATTAACACTGGTTAGCATTCACCACAATACAGTGCCATAAATTGAAAAAATATTTTAATATATTAAACACTTCATTCAGTCTTTTATTTGAGCTAAATTAAGCATTTTTAACTTTTGAACTTCCTACCAGTGGCTGTGATGGCCATTCTCTATAGCAGTGGTAAGTATATGATAGCTTTCAAAGTTGAAAAACAATGCTCCTACATTTTCTCTCCAACTTCTTTAGTACAATGAAGCAGTTTAAGGGCCACACACTACAAAGAATTACTTAATAAATGAAAAAAACTGGCAGGAATGGTCCCAATTATTATTAGATCATAACCCTCTTTGTTATGTGTTCTTGACATGGATGTCAAGAAATTCACACTGAGAGCAAAGGTCAAGAGGTGACTTTCTTAGCATCCTTGTCAACATCATATAATTAACAGATCCCATCATAATCATCTCTACTGCATTCCTCTATTGCCATGGGAACTGTAAGGACTCTGGGGGAGTAGATATAGGGAGAGAAGTACATCCCAATTTATGGCTGTTTCCTGACACATGGCAAGCATGTTTCTGTGGCCATCCTAAACAGGACTCAATATGTTGCATGCAGTGTACATTTTCTACTGAGGATATCAAGAAGTAAAGACAGGCTTTATCAAAAGCTTACTAGTTGTTCTAAATTATCTCAATTTACTGGAGCTTTTGAATATGTTCATAGGTTCATAGAACTTTACTAGTTTAATGGCCCTAGAGCCCTTACAAGTCTAGCCATATTTATCCTGAGCTGCCCCAACTGTTGGTGTTTAGGTGAGTGAGTTTGCATAGGTAAGTGTCTATGAAAGTTAATACCAACTTCCTGTCCAGGGGAACATGGACATTACCCCAGGAGTGAATTTGTGGTCACCCATCTATTGATCTAGGTCATGTTTGAAGAGGGTTAAGGAAGGGCTCTGTTTCATGTGAATTGAAAGCTTGTTCCAGAGAAGTGGCAGTCTCTGGAAGATGTATCAATCTCTCTAGCACAATCTGCTTGTCAGACGGTAGTTTAAGATCCCTGCAGTGAGTGACCCTCATGCAGTTTGATTTATGAATGTGTAGCATTCCCATCAGGGCTGGTTCACAGACTGCCTTGTAAGCCATGCACAGGTCACCCCTTAGCAAACTGTAGGAGACAGAATACAGTAGCAGGACTTTCAGACTTTCTGTGTAAGACTTGTTTTGTGTATCCTGTAATTTCTTGGTGAGAAACCTCTGTGGTCTCTCCAACTGTTGCAGGTGTTTGGTGAGGTACATGCAAAAGGGAGCATTGTAGTCAATTATTGGTCTGACGAGGGCTGAGTATAATGGAATTATTACATCCTTAGATCCATATGTGATGCCTTTACTTATAAAATGCACTGCATAGAAGGATTTCCTTACTACTATGGATGCGTGGTGGTCAAAGTTCAGATTGCTACCAACCTGAGAACCCAGATAACATAGCACTGGGTCTACACCTAGGGGGTTGCTGCCTACAGTGTAATTAGCAGGGATGTCAGCTTTCCCAAAGGCAATGCATTTTTTGCTTTTAGCTTTAATGCATGGCTTTAGCAGCAATCATTTGTCTGTGTTAACCCTGTCTGTAGTATATTAATATTGTTGGGGAGCTCAGTGATTGCTCCCAATTTACAATCATCAGTGAACTTGGTCAGCCACATGCCATCCAAGTTTGCCTGGACTTCTGAGAAATAAATTTCAAACAGTAAGGAGCCCAGCACAGAACCTTGTGGCATACTACTGGTGACTGGTCTTTTTCTAGAGGTGAAGTCATCCACTTTGACAGTGAGTGTTCTGTCAGTGAGTCAGTGGAGACCCATCTGGTAATGTAGGGGTTAGGAGAGTTTCTCTAGAATACCTGAATGGGGGATTGTGTCAAATGCCTTGTCTAGGTCAAGATAGGTGGTATGCACTGCCTTTCAATTGTCCAGTGCCTTCGTGACTGTCTCAAAGAAGTCAACCATGTTTAACAGGCATGATCTACCTTTAACTAATCCAAACTGAGTTGGGGCCAGAGTTTGGAGATTACCTATGTCCTGGTTAATAAGGGCTGTTCTTTTTTAAATTCTCCAAGTCTTCTGGGTTTCTAATACCATGATGGGAATGGACTCCTGTGAAACCAGTGCTTCAGGTCTCTGATCCAGGCAGTTGACACACACACACACACACACACACACACACACACACACACACACACACACACACACACACACACACACACACACACACACACACACACACACACACACACACACACACACGCACACACACACACACACACACACACACACACACACACACACTCATTGAGGTTTGATTTTCACACATAAACACACACACACACACACACACACACACACACACACACACACACACACACACACACACACACACACACTCATTGAGGTTTGATTTTCACACATAAACACACACACACACAAACACCCAAAGGCTGGCACAGATTTACTAGCTATACTCCCTCCTGCCCAGACTATATGGTAGTTATGCCGTCACTAGAAACTCCAAAGCCAGCTACTCTAAGGCTCTTGCAAGGGTACCCAATTATACTGAGTGAAATTAATGTAATACAAATGGTAGTTTGACCAACGACAAGGCTTTCAGTAGTGGACAGAATTGTCACCAAATATATATAAGTACTCTCAGCAATTAAAATAAAAATCAAATCTCAAGCATATGTGCCGGAAGCTGTTGAAGATTGGGGGGACAGACGGCAAGAGGGGCACTTAGTTATTTAAAAAGGGCAAATTTTTTTTTAAAGTATTTACTACCATTACAGGAGCATCAGCGTGATGCAAGCTAAGTTTCATTAAGGATAATTGCACATAAATTTCTTACAGAATTAGAAATTAAGGCAGCCTGTGTTGATGCGAGTTGGTATGTGAAGCAATGGCAGTACTGTTAAATCAGGCATGCCATTCTGAAGTACGTTACTCTGTTCTGTATAACTTATCAGTGGACAGGAAGTAGCTGACAAAAGTACTTGATCTGCATAGAGAGAACTGCAATAGCTTTGTAAGCAGGGATGCAACGGATCTATTTCTGACCATATTACTGAAAACATACTATACACTTTATATTGTGCAGCTCTAAATATGCAATCAGTAGTACTGCTAAAGCTTCTGTGTTTCCTACTTCCTAATAAAGTTTACAGGGAGCTGACAGGACTGTGGTTAGAAACAGACAAACAAAGTCTTATCTTATATTTTACTTGGCATGCAGTAACAAAAGTGGGGGAAAATACTGTGTTTCTGAGTTTGGAGTCTAAGAAGCAATAATGAAATAAAACGCAACACAAGCTTGTATATAAGTCACCCATCATATATTGAGGTAAAAAGTGTCTCATCAGAACTGCAAAACTGTTGGTAGGGTAATATTACATCATACAAACCAGAAATGCAAATAAGGGGATTACATCTATGTACCACTTACCAGAAGAACTGCAAAACAAGTACTCCACTTATAACATCAGGTTGTATTATATAGCTGACAGTAATGGACTTCACAACATAGTATTGTATCACCTCAGAAGTTTAACATGGATGCTTTTACACAGATTTCATAGCATTAAATGAAAGCAGTGACTAGCATAGTAGACATTCAAGGCAGTCAAGTTCTATACAGTAAATGTAGCAGCATTTTCAATGCAAAGTGACATCTTATTAAAATACTTTTCAATGAATATGTGAGGATGGAGAAGAGTGTCAGGAATGATTTGTGACAGACTGGTACCAGTAAGAGTGAAAGGGAAGGTCTACAAGAGGGTAGTGAGACCAGCTATGTTGTATGGGTTGGAGAAAGTGGCATTGACAAAAAGGCAGGAGTCTGAGCTGGACGTGGCAAAGTTAAAGATGTTAAGATGTGCACTGGGTGTGACAAGGATGGACAAGATTAGGAATCAGTATATTAGAGGGTCTGCTCAGGTTGGACGGTTTGGAGACAAAGTCAGAGAGGCAAGATAGCATTGGTTTGGACATGTGCTGAGGAGAGATGCTGGGTATATTGGGAAAAGGATGCTAAAGATGGAGCTGCCAGGTAACAGGAAAAGAGGAAGGCCTAAGATTAGCTTTATGGATATGGTGAGAGAGGACATGCAGGTGGTTGGTGTGATAGAGCAAGATACAGAGGACAGGAAGAAATGGAAACAGATGATCCGCTGTGGTGACCCCTAACGGGAACAGCTGAAAGAGAAGAAGAAGAAGCAGTGTTTCTGAATCTGCACCCACCTTTTCTATGCCATACATCCTGACCAAATCGTACTATAGCACAATTAAACTATGGCAGTAACAAGCTCCACAGAAAACACTTTAGGGTATACTTATTTATTCTTTGTCATATAGGTAAGGGGAGTGGTACAAACAACTCTTTTTAACCATGACCTGAGCTCACACAGTGTAATAGAATGGTAGACAATGAAATATCATAACAAACTAAGAGTATAAAAGGCATAAAAGACTAAACACTACAAAACTGTATGAAAATGTAGGCTACAATACAGAGACTGTAGTATGGTGTAAATTAAATTAATGTATCAATGACAATTTGGCATACTGAAAGAAAGCAACAGTTGTTTACAGGCTATTTACAATTTATAGTGAGTCAAACACTGTACCCAAGTTAAACTGTTTAAAACATTATACCCAAGTGAAGGTATTTAAATACAATTTGCAGCAAGTCAAACAGTACTGTGTTTTACTCTTTTAAAATTAGTGTCTCTCCACTGAGACAGCTAAAGCTTAAGTTACCCTCAAAGGCAATACACAATTGTGGGCAAAGCTAATTGTAAATGGAGCTACCTGTACTTGAGGCAGAAGATATAGCAAGCCTACTGGCCAACAAATTCAGCTGCTGCTTTACCCTTCTCTCCCTCAACTTTCCCTCAGGAAATATCAAATATAACTCTTCCTTCTATCAATAGGGAACAGGTCCTTAATACTCTCTCTAAGGCGAAGAACACTGAATCAGCGGGCCCAGACAATATCCCAGGATGCATTCTAAACAGTGTGAAACATGATCTATCAGACCCTCTGGAATTGATATTTAACTATAGCCTCCAAACGGGCTTCGTGCCTCATGAATGGAGAACAGCAATAGTCATCCCTCTGCACAAAGATGGGCCATCTACAGAACCTGGAAACTACAGACACAAGTCTTATTAGTCTTATATGCAGAACCGTGGAAAGAATTATCATGTAAATGATCAATAATGACATAGTAAACCTCCAGACACTGGAGTCAACCCAGTTTGGTTTCATCAAGGTCAGGTTATGTCAACTGAAGTGGTGGAGTTCTTTGAAAAGGGCTGACACAGACAAATAACTAGTGTGAAAGCCATGGAAGAACAGTAAATGCCAAGAAATGCATAATAGTACACTTTAGGAAGTCATCCAGCCCTGCTAATTATCATAGTGATACACCCCTTAGAGTTGAAACAATGCTCAGGGACTTAGGGACATTATAGACAGTAATATAGCCTTTGACCATCACGTGTCTATAGTAGTGAGGAAATCAGTCAAAATAGCACTACATGTTAGTTTGTATAACTTGCTGCACAGTGTACTCATTCAATTGTTCCAGGAAGATGAAATGTATCTGTTAGCACTGAACTAAAACAGGTTACTTTACAACTTCCCAAAAAAGTGAAGTTGAAGTCTCCATTCATTTCTTTGTACAAACTCCTTCAGAATTTCTGTATACTTCAGTTTGTCAGCCCTTTCTTTGTGGATGTGCAGAAGCATTAGATGATTGTACCTTTTCTCTGTCATAGGAGATCTTAAATATGATTTTATTCTGCATTGGGTAGAAAATGTCCTTTTGCCAGTTGCTGTACTCATTAGTACAAGGAGGTAAATTTGCAGTAGCTTTACTGCTTCAGTGTACAGCATATGCTGTTGGCAGTCCTTGTCCACCAAAGCATCAGTTATAGTATCAATAGAGTGTACAGTTGTCACCTCTGGGAACACCTGCTGTACAAGTCCTGGGAGCAGCTGCAACTGTGCAGTCAAACTATCAATGTTTATGTCTTCACCTCCATACATTCTGTCAGCTTGAGGTGGAATAGCAAATGAAGTGCTATTGGCTGCTTGAAGCAGCATATTCTCCATGGAGGACAGTAAGGTGTATGATTCCTGATCAAAACAATGGTTGACTTCAGAAAGGCATGTATCGATACACTCAAAGTACATTTGACAGTACCAGTCTTTAGCAGACTCATAGTGGTGATGAGGTGAAGTACCATCCTGTAACCTTGCTGGGAATGTGTGCTTTCTAGGAACCTTTGGCTCTTTAACAATCTGTATTTGCTGAGCTCTGCCCTTGATGGTGTCAAACACTTGATCAAAGTTATTACGCTGTCCTTGCAAGTTTAACTTGAAGTTATTTATACTAATTATTGTAGTTTGTACAGTCATTGTTTTTGCTTATAACATACTTGCTACTTGTTCCAATACACTAAATATGTTATAGGAAACAATAAGTCCAAAGTATGTTATAAACTTGGTCATCATCATTAACAACCCTCTGGCTTTACTTCGTACATCATAAATCCTGTCATGTTGAAGGTCTTGTAAAGTGTCATACAGTCTTTTATAGTTGGCTAAAATACCCTTGATGAGCTTTGCTCTAGCTGTCCATGTTGTTGGACAAAGTAAATGCAATTCTATCATACTATATGGATCATCGTCTCCTGATACTATGGTTTCAAAATGAGCTATTCTCTGAGGTCATGCACGAATGAGTGCAGTAGAATTTTGAACAAAAGGGAGGGCATCCTGAATAGCAATGCTAGAGTTTGCACAGTTTTGCAACACCAAGTCTAAGCAATGATTGCACAGTGCACATTTAGAGCAAATGGATTCTCTTTTCTCATTCTGATAGCAGTTCCAGAAATGCATCCACTCATGTTGGTTGCTCCATCATATGCTTCTCCTCTTAAGTTTTTCAGTGGCAAATTGGACCTTAATAAAACATCTTTCACTGAATTTGTGATAGAATCTGCATCTGTCCTTTCCATTTTATACATGCCAATAAATTCTTCCTGTATAGTGAACTTTAGAAGTGACACCCATCGGACACATACAGTCATCTGTTCATGCTGATTCATGTCCCAAGATTTATCTGCTATTATGGAATAAAGCTTAGATTTGCACCTTATTTCATGTAATAAATTCCATAGAAGCTAATGAGCCATGATCTGCATGATTTTATTCACAACATTGAGCTCTGATATTGTCCGTCCGGCACCCACCATGATTTTACTCACAACATTAAGCTCTGATATTGTCCCTCTGGCACCCACCATGATTTTACTCACAACATTGAGCTCTGATATTGTCCCTCCGGCACCCACCATGATTTTACTCACAACATTAGAGCTCTGATATTGTCCCTCCGGCACCCACCATGATTTTACTTACAACATTAGAGCTCTGATATTGTCCCTCCAGCACCCACCATGATTTTACTCACAGCATTAGAGCTCTGATATTGTCCCTCCGGCACCCACCATGATTTTACTCACAACATTGAGATCTGATATTGTCCCTCCGGCACCCAAAATGATTTTACTCACAAAATTAGAGCTCTGATATTGTCCCTCCGGCACCCACCATGATTTTACTCACAACATTAGAGCTCTGATATTGTCCCTCCGGCACCCACCATGATTTTACTCACAACATTGAGCTCTGATATTGTCCCTCCGGCACCCACCATGATTTTACTCACAACATTGAGCTCTGATATTGTCCCTCCGGCACCCACTTCATCAGTTCTGGTACGTCTTCTGCTCTTGTCAGCATCAACCATCTCAAACTGCTTCCCTTTTCTTCTTTTCCATGAATAGCTAGTCCTTGTCTGACTAAACATTTTATGGATGTCACCTGCTTTTGGACAGTGTACAATTCTGCAGTTGTACCTGGGAATGTTGCTAACTAAGTTGAGCAGCAATGTTCATTCTACTGTTTTTGAAAGCACTGCACTTCTCAACAGCTTCATGGTAGAATGAGGACAGTTGATGTTTCTTAAATTTTTTGATTGCTTTCTTCCAGTCACTGAATCCAGTCAGAATGTAAGCTCACCACAGTGAAAAGATGTAAGGAGTTTTCTTGTCACTGTATCCCAGCAGTAATAATATACACATCCTTTAGACTGGCAGTAGGTTAACCAAGAGAAAGATGAAAACCATTGTGGGTGACAACTTCTGCATTCAGTTTTTGATTTACTTCTCACAACAGTTTGCTTAATACAGGTTTCTTTTACATTTCCAGGTTGGAAAATCTCATCAATATTGCTGCAACAAACTGAATTGCATGCTAGAAAACAGAAAGGATCTACATTCTTTCAGAATAACAAGGAATTCTACCAACATAACATAACTCTTAAATGGCAAAACATAACACAAGATTGTACAAGATGGAATAACCTTAAGCTACCATTTTTGTCTAAAGTATCAATAATTAAAATTAACATACTGCCTAGATTAATATATCTATTTATGACATCTCAGATAACTATACATAATAAATTCTTCAAACAAATTCATACCTTTTTAGTAAACTTTGTATGGGACCCTGAAAAGACCAGAATTTCCTATCAAAAACTAACACTTCCCAGGAACAAAGGGGGTCTGAACTTGCCAGATTTCAAAACCTACTACTCTATTATCAACACTTATAGAATACTGAGAATAGCAGAGTATGACTCCTCGGCAAAGACTGGTTCACTGGCCTGGGTAACAATATACTATAGGTATATAAAAACACTAGACATCAATCCCAAAGTGCGTCTCTTCTTAAATAAAAAAAATGTACAAGCCTATAACATAATAGAGCTGCTAAAACATTCTACAAATATAACACAAAAACGTTTTCACTCCTTAAACCTTGGACAAGCTATATTAATACTACAACCCCTCCATAAAAATCCTAACTTAAAAATAAATAACAAGATGCTAAACCTAGACTCCTTCCCTCGGTTAAAGCATAAGAGAATCCAAGATATCTACCCTTGCCTCAATAGCACAATTCATGAATTAAGAAGTAATCTAAACTTACCTAAAGCATATATAATAATTTTAAGACAAATCAAAGGGGTGTGTTCAAGTTACCTCCAAAACCTTACCATACTCGAAAATGACATTGAAAACTGTACCCTACTTTGGAAGACTCTGTTAATGTCAAGGAAAACAATAACAATCTCATACAAAATGACAGGGGAAATCAAATTCCAGAAAGACCTTCTCTTCTCTAATTATTGGAGAAAATTAAAACCTGATATGGATGACCAGCAAATAGAAAAGGCAATCAACTTAACATTGAAAACTATTCCACTTAAAGAACTGTCTTACATGCAACTCATGATTAATAATAATGCTTATTTCACCCCAGCAATTCTTCACAAATTCAATGAAACTAAGTCCCCATGCTGTCCACACTGTAAAGACCAGATTGCAGACCTAATATATATATTCTGGAGTTGTAAATGCGTTTTCAAGCTTTGGAATTCCCTTAAGTTACAAGTGCAAAAATGGGGTATCAAGCATCAACACTAACATGGGAATTTACTCTTTTACACATCCTCCCGGCCAACATCTCAGGAAAACAAGCTAACCCACTTATAACGATTTTCTTATTAATGAAGCTATACGTAGCTCACAAATGGTTAGATCCTGTAAGTACATCTTGGGAGGAATTCAAGAAATCTGCTATTAAACATCTATTAGCACATAAAATAGTATTGGACAAAAGAAACAAAAATATGAAAGCCCGAGCAATCTGGGAACAGTCCTATAACATCTTATTAGCATAAAGCATCAGGTACACCATATGAGCCAGGGTTGTTGTAGTACGTAAAATCTAAATCTAATGTTCTCCACAGTTCGTGTCACTATGTATCCTTGTCAATGGACTTTGTTACCTGCACACAAAATGAACTGGAAGTATTCCCACGAGTACATAGCTTAACTATGGACGTAGAATCATTTTTGCATGTGCTGTTTTTAGGCTAATGAAATTAATTGGGAAAGCATCTTTGTATATATTGTAATTAGGTATGTTGTATGACCTACCTGTTTCTACTTTATCCACAATGTATAACATGAGAATATGGTCATTTTGTAAATATGGAATGGTTATGGTTTTTGCAAATGTAAAATGAAAATAAAAATTATTGAAATCAAAAAACAGGAAGGATCAGTAGTCATACATGCTGGCTCAAATGGTATTTTCTCAGTTGCATGATAAGTACTTAAAGCAGGATCATTTTTAAGAAGCAGCTCTCCACTTGCATCTCTTTTGTCACCACCTTTGACCAGTGATGAACACATTTCAGCTTGTTGGTATTCTGCATCTTCCAAGGTAGATGGCACGTCTGGAGAGTGACTGTAGCTAACAGTCATGATGGAAGCATCAAAATCTGTGCTAGAAGTGCAGATGGCAGCATCAGTATTTTCAGGGTTGTTGTAGTACGTGAAATCTAATTCTAATCTCATCTTCCAGAAATCCTCTGCTGGTTTGTTACTTGCAGCAGGGGTGTTTACATTAATATTTTCAGAAGCAATTTCACGCAGCGGCTAAATCTACCAAATGATCACTACAAGCACATACCAGGCAAGACTGCCCAGGCACAAAGGCCCAAAACAAAAATGGACCAATGTAAAAAAAAACAACACCAGTCTAGGAAAGGCCTACAAAAAAGGAGGAAAACACTAAAGGAAGTTATAATGATCAACTAAAGTAAAAAAAAAAAATCTCTCAAGAAAATCAAATAAGCTAAACTAAGATCTCTCATAAAAATCAATCAAAAAAAACTAAGATTCTGGAAATAAGGACTCAAGACTCAAAAGATGTTCAATTTACTCAACTCAAAAGAATGGGAGGGATTGCTAAGTTCCTGTCAGAATTAGAAAAAATGAGATAAATTCAGATAGGCTCACAGCCATTCCTCCAATACTGGAGATATCCATTTCAGCAAACTCTCAGCTCCCCTCAGATCTCAAAAATCTCAGGTGAGAACTGAAAGCTCCCCAAAAACATACCAGAAGACAGCTAGCTCCTGAACATCTGGTTGTGCTCACAGGTCTGAACTCCATGCAGCTGAGCCCAATTAGGACCTCAGTGTGTTTAGAGAATTAAACCCTTGGATTTACTTAGGCTCAGGATAAGGATAGGAAACTTGCCCAGGGTATCAGGCATCTTGCCCAAGTGGACAGCCTGACCCAAGCCCTTCACATTTGACCTGCCTGTCCTACAAGCTGGAAATAAAGACAAGCAAGCAGAGGATCATAATGGAATCTCTAATGCATAGAGGAATGGAACTCTGGCACCATTTGGATTGGGCTTGTGACTCTTTGAAATTTGCTAATTTGGACTGTTTGGACTTTTCAAAGGCAGATCAGACTTTTTAAAAGGCAAGATCATGCCTTTAGCTCTTGATGAGGAACACAGAAACACACAACCCCCCTCACAGCTTGGAACAAACCTGGCCAAGGCCCACTTCAAACCCTCATCCCGGCTTTCAGCGAAAACCCAATCCCGTGATGAAACCCATGACAGCTTGGGTCAGGGCGCCACACTGTCCTCAGGGCAGAACCAAACTGGCGCTCAAAAGCTGTCCCACAGGGTCAGTGTTGCACCACCCACAGGGCTCAGGCTCTGTTCTCAGGTCTACTTTTCAAGGTGACACAAGTGGTTGAAATTTGTCAACATCAACTTTGACTGCAGATGCGAACAAACTGAGCAGTTAATACAGAGTATGGAATCAGACACAGACAGATAGAAAAAAATACAGAAATAGATCTAACAGGCTGGTGCCAGAGCCTAAACGCCAAAAATGGATAAATGGCCTTATACCCCAAATGAAAAAAAGTTACCCTATATGTACAGTATAGTCCTTCGGGACACACAGAAAGGTTGGACAGGATCTGGGGACCCAGGTTGACAGTAACCTTCGCTTGTTTGCTTTTGCCAAAGTAGTTAGGAAGACCTTCTACATTGCTGACCTGATCACGCCAGGAAATGATCAAGAAGGATTCAAGGATAGCATCAGCCCCCAAGGAGTACTCATCGACCATTGATCGAGATCAATTCCCCATGATTAAATGTATTTGATCAGATAACAGAGCAGACACCCAAAGCAACCCCCCTTATTTAAAAGTTCCTCTGCAAAATTTCAAAATAATAAAAATATGTCCCGACTGAAGACGAACTCCATCTCTCTTCAATTATTCCGTCCTGCCTGCTCTGCTCCCCCTCATCTCTTGCCTGACTGCCAAGCCAATTGATGCCATGTGAATTGATGAACAGGCCATGTCCAACATCTAGATGAACAACTAGCACACTAAAATTAATAAACGACACGGTTATAGGGGCGTGCTGGAGGGGGGAGAGATTCATCGCAGAGACTCCTACCCTGGGACAAAAAATCCCCCCAGAGTAGAGGTGGAGGAGCTTTGTTCAAGAGAAGAGAAAATCTTGAGATGGGATGGGAGATGGAAAAATATACCATTATAGGATTATCTCAGCACTGCTGTGCACGCACAGCAAAATAAAATAAATAATATCCTTCAAAAAAGGGTGGCGAAAGCGAAAGCCACAAAAGCTGGGGCTTATATATGCCTTGGGGGCAGCAGATAGCCTAGTATGAACCTATGAACCTATGAACCTATGAACATGCAGTATTGGTCTCTGCTGTGACATTCTGGATGCTTGCAATGGTAATGGAAGGGCCTTGGGTGTGATATTTTCAGAACTATCGCTGCTGGGATGAGATGCTGTGGGTGTTCTGTTAGAACCAAACCAATAACTTAGCTTTCTTGGGATCTTTGCAGCAATATCTGCTAGCTCTTTTGTGGCCTGCTTCCTCTTTCTGTCAGATTTTGGCATCTTTGCTTTCAGATGAAGGTCGGCCTGCTCCTTACAGAGTTGGTCAGCCTCATAATGAATAATGTTCTCCACAGTTCGTGTCGCTATGTATCCTTGTCAATGGACTTTTTTACCTGCACGCAAAATATTTACATTAAAGTATTACCAGACTATGTTTGTTATCACCAGTGAAGCCTATTTTATATTAAATATATATATATATATATATATATATATATATATATATGTATGTATCCTATACTTGGTAGCTTTGTAGTTGCCTGTCCCTAGTGTAAATTTATTCTGAGACACTCCTTCCAGTCCAGTGACATTAGCTCATTCTACCTAATACAGGGAGAACTTTTGGGAAGGCCAACCCCCTTAATTTATTAACCTTGAATTATCTGCTTTCTCCCTTTCCACTTTACTTAAAAAAAACAAAAAAAAAACTTTATTCAGCTGTTTTTACAGTATTTGTGTTTCCTCCTCCTACTCTATCACTTCATATTGGTTTTTCTGCTACTTGTTCCTTAAAGTGTTTAATTGCACCTTCTCTGCTGCATTTATTACTGCTTGTTTTTAGCCTGTTTAAATTTTAAGTGTTATTCTAAGCTTATTAGTTTTAGTTCAAGCACTTGGGCTTTAGGGCTACCCCTTAGCTCTCCCTAGGCTCTCTCCCTCAGATTCTGACAAATATGGATGGACAATTTCCTACGGTTTCTCCTGCCAGCCTGGTTGATATGGGTATCCTGAGACAGTGTACCAACTACCTCATGTACATGGACAACCATCTACTACTACCACCTAGGAACACAATTTGTGAGAGATGCAATTACATAAAGAAGCAAGAGACTAGGCTCTCCTCCTCACAAGTCAGTATATCTGGCACTGAGAAGGTTGTCAACACAATCACTACACCTCAAACACCACCCACAACTACACAATACACACCCACATATGCAGAGGTTCTCAGCAAAAGCAAATCCAAACAAAGGAGACCTCAGAGGCAAAAATACATGAGAACTTTACAACCCAACACACCACATACCATGCATAGTCCACACACCAGTGTCTCACAACCACTAATGCCTAACCATAAACCCAACATATTAGTCATAGAAGACTCCATTGTGAGACACACAGATGTGCCTCTCATCAGGTTGGATAAGGAGAAAGTCATGGTTAGTTGTTTGTCAGGTGCTAGAATCCACCATATCACGCACGCACTCAAGTCTCTGAACAACAGGTACTGTTATAACTCTGTCATAGTCCATGTTGGCGTGAACAACTTGAGACATACCTCCCTGGACTATATGAAGACAGACATGATGGAGCTTGCTGAATATGTGTCCCAGCCAGGTATGTCCCTAGCCTTAAGTAGCATTCTACCATCACCCAGAATGATGCCTCAGTACAAACAGAAAAGATTGACTTTAACAAATGGCTTAGTTTCTGGTGTCATTCTAGGGGGATCGAGTGCCTGACAGCCTGGGAAGATATGATCAACAGACCATGATGCTTTGAAAACTGCTTTCAAACAAGTCAGACCAAAAAGTACACAATGAGGAACCTTGTTTGCAGACGCTTTCTTTGCTAGAGATGGCCTGCATCTGTCTCACTTGGGCTTTTGGCAAAGGCCCTTGCCTCCTCAATAGTGCCTTCATTAGGGAAAGTCATGAGGTCAATACTACCAACATACAAATCTCAACAAAATGCAAATTAAAGGTCATGCTGCTAAACACAAGGAGTCTAAACATGAAACCACACTCATTGCAAGCATTCTTAACCCTGAAAGATGCTGACATTTGTGCAGTCACAGAAACCTGTTTCAAAGCTGCGGAGAGCACCGCAGCCTTACCTGGTTACTCATCCTATTATACATTCAGACCCCAAAATGTGGGCATCAAAGCCAAAGGACGTGGAGTTTCAATATATATTAAAGACACACACACCTCCAGACTGGTCAAACAATATGATGCACAGGAGACACTCCAGGTGCAGTTAACCATTGACAAGACCTCTATTTAAATTATAGCTAGCTACAGGCCACAAAATTTGACTCAAGATGCCCACTCCATCTGTCTGGACCTCTTCAAATCTATCAAAATTCAACCCTTTACCCTGATCTTGGGTGACTTTAATTACCCAACCATAGATTGGAAAAACTGCTCATGCCAAAACACAAATGCCCAAAGATTCCTCAATTTCATCAATGCAAATGCCTTGGAACAGCTAGTCGATACCCCCACAAGAGGTGATAATATCTTGGACTTGGTATTAACTAACATGAGTAACCACTGCAGCACTCCTACAGTATCATCCTCCCTGGTAAGAGATGACCATAAAGCTGTCACTTTCGAAGTCACCATCTCTCCTGACCCCCCCTCTAATTAGGGTCAAACAAAAAACTTCTCCAGAGCGGATTACAACCTCCTGAGGGATGGTATAAACAGCTTCACAATCCCCTCCTCCACTGTATGAACTGGCACCAATGTCCAAATCTACACTGAAGTACTATACAAGCATTCATATAGATGAATGGAATCAGGACTACCTGACAGGACAAAATCATCCTCCACAAGGAAGAGTAACCCTGTCTGGTGGACATTTGCAATAAATAAACTATATAACAAAAGGAAAAAAAATTGCTGTTCAGGACCAAGAAAGAGCAGGTTCCCAATTAGAAGCATTCTCTCCCTAGCCTGAATAAACAAATAAGACCACTAGTGAAATCCTCTAAAGCCAATATTGAGTCCAAATTGGCCACATCTACTAGAGACAATCATAAGGCCTTCTTCACATATGTCTACAATCTCAAAGGAAGCACACAGATCTGTTCAGAATTGGTGGTCAAGGACACCACATACACAAATGCTGTAGATATAGCCAATCTACTGGGTGACCGATTCAACAAAAACTTCTCCCCTCTGTCCCCCCATCAGTAAATCAGGACATCCGCAGTACCTGCCCACCACCCCTTGTCTCTAGGGAACAGGTCATCACTGTCCTCTCAAAGACAAAAAAATACAGCCCCCATGGGACCCCGTAACATCCCAGGCTGCATCCTACATGAAATCAGGCATGAACTTGCAGCACCATTAGGCACCCTATTCAACCAAAGCCTTGAGTACCGGCTTTGTCCCAGCCGAGTGGAGGACAGCCACTATCATCCCTTTACACAAAGGTGGAACGTCCACCAATCCAGGAAATTATAGACCCATCAGCCTAACTAGCCTGATCTGCAAAGCCATAGAACAGTTATCATGGACCTCATTAACATGGACATTGGCAACCTCTAAACACTCGACCTCACACAGTTTGACTTTGTCAAGTGGAGGTCATGTCTGTTAAATCTGGTCGACTTCTTTGAGACAGTCACCAAAGCCATGGACAAGGGGAAGATGGTGCACACTGCCTGCCTTGACCTAGCCAAAGCCTTCGACAATATTTCCCACTCAGGCATATTAGATAAACTCTCTCAACTAGGCATCAATCCATATGTTACCAGATGGGTAGCAAACTGCCTCACTGATAGAACCCACCTAATCAAAATAGGGGAACCCACCATAAGCAGCAGACCCGTAACAAGTGGCATACCCCAGGGATCAGTCTTGGGGCCTCTGTTATTCAGGATATACTTCTCTGAGGTGCAGGCCAAAACCAGTGGGCTATGGCTGACCAAGGTTGCAGATGACTGCAAGCTGGGCGCAGTAATCAATTTTCCAAGTGATGTGGACATCCTCCAAGAGGGTCTCACCCAAACAAATGACTGGTGCCAGAAACATGGCCTCAAGCCTAATGCCAAAAAATGCATCATCATCCCCTTTGGGGAGAGTGATGTCCTCACATATTATCACATTAATATCAATGTCCTAAGTAAACAATCAGTAGTGAGGGATTTGGGTACCCAGGTTGATAGCAACCTAACTTTTGACCACTATGTTGCTTCTGTTGTACAGAAAGTTTTCTACATGGCCCACCTCATAAGTAAGGTTATTGCATCCAGGGACAAAGAGGTCATAAGATCCCTGTATTCTTCCCTTATAAGGCCAATTATTGAGTACAATGCCCCCTTTGGCATGTACCTTGTAAAGCACATGCAGCAGTTATAGAGACCACAGAAGTTCCATACCAGGAGAATCCAGGGCCTCAAACACCTCCCCTACACAGACAGGCTAAAAGGCCTGTCCCTCTACTCAGTTTCATGCAGACTCCTCAGAGGTGACCTCTGTCTGGCATACAAAGCAATCTTAGACCCCGCCTTGATAGGACGGCTGCATATCCACAAGTCAAGCTCCACTAGAGCAACCCGTACATGCGACCTCAACCTGGTCTGTGATATCAATAGAACTTGTTGGCAGGACAGATTTGTGTCCCAGAGAATCCCCCATCTGTGGAATAGATTCCCTCTCCACATAAAGCAGAGTACCTCATTATCCCTTTGTAAGTGCAACCTGGATAACAGGATGGGAAACAGAAAATACACTCGAGGGATTCCACTTGTGCCCCTGCTGGACAGGGGCTCTGGGTGCTGACTTGTCTATACATGGGCTAAACTCTTGGCTAGTCTTATAAGGGCCTCAGGGCCAATAGCCTAGTAACCTCCTATGATCTTATGATATATATATATATATATATCTATATATATCTATATATATATATATCTATATATATCTATATATATCTATATATATATATATATATATATATATACACACACACACACACACACACACACACACACACACACACACAAACACACACACGGCACAGGGAACTGACTTTGCACAATGTGCAAATGCGAGTCTTATCACACCAGGATAAAAGACTTGTACACAGTTAATCCATCAGGCCAATCAGGTAAAAACACAATAAGGGTTCTACCACAAGTTTCCAACTTGGATGGATTGAATTCCTTGGAAATAAGTTCACTAACCCTGAAATGTTCAACAAAGTACAGACAAAAGTGCACAGCACAGAAAAAACTTTGCATAAGTACTAACATATTATAATACACAACTCGCTTCTCACACTGTATTCTTACAGAAAGGCTCCCAAACCAAGACTGGACAAGCTGCATTAATATCCAAACAGATTTATAGGAGGTTACTATGCTAATGGCCATAGGATTTTTACCAGGCTAGCCATGTTATACCCATGGTCCCACAGGCCATTTGCTTTTGCCTACACTTCTGAGAAATAAATTTCAAATAGTAAAGGGTCTAGAATAAATCTATAAACCCATGTAGTACCATAAACACTCAAGAAATAACTAATAAATGAAAACTATAATATGCCGTGGGATTAATACTTTTCTGTAGTGAAAACATACAATCCCATTGCAGATAGAAAAGTATTACAGGCAGACCTAAATAAAAAGTAAAACTGTAAATAAACATGCCATCTGAATCCCAGTGATTCATTTTTTTCTCTTAGGAAATATAAAAGCAGTGTGTGTGTTGTGTGTGCGTTTGTTTGTAGTATGTGCATGAGTGTATGTGTGTGCTTGACTGTGTGTGTGTATGTGTGTGTTGCTTCTGCATCTATATGTATTTGTAGCATGTGCATGACTGTGTGTGCTTGTAGAATGTGGGTGAGAGAGAGAGAGTGTGTGTGTGTGTGTGTGTGTGTGTGTGTGTGTGTGTGTGTGTGTGTGTGAGCGTGTGTGTGTGTGTGTGTGTGTGTGTGTGTGTGTGTGCGCGTGTGTGTGTGTGTGCTTGTTGCATATGCATAAGTATGTGTTTTGCATGATTGTGCACACGTGTGTGCTTGTATGTGCATGAATGTGTGTGTGTGTATGTGTATATGTGTCTGTGTGCATCAGTTTTAATTATTATTGCCAACCAGTGGCACAACAATGACTGTTACTGCTTCACATTACTGTACAGTTTGGTTTTCAAGTTGGTGTGCCTTCTGTGCATACTTCACATCTTCCCATGTACATTTTCCTCCAATGGCGTTGCATGGCGGTGCTGGTACCCTGAGCATTTCCTACACTAAAGGAAAGGAGTCTTACTCAATTAATTTTTTTCAAAGACATTGCCTAAACACAGATAATATTTATGCTTTCCTTTCAAAGAAAGCATATATTATCTTTGAGTAAAATTAAGCAAGCCAGTAATGCTGACTTTGCTCAGCTTTATTCACAGGTTTCATTTTGTTTTACTGCGCATGCCCACAGAATGTTGCTTACTAATAGAAGTATATTGCAGGGATTGCTAGCTTACACCTTAGCTGTGGAAATAACAGAGCTGAAACAATTTGTAGAACCAGCCAAACACTTACCCCTGCTCCCCCACACAAATACACACTAAGTATAATGCTGGAAATAAAGGATTACTCTCAAAGGGAACTCTACATAATTTAGTTGGAATGCTTACACACCAAGGTTTGCCATCTAGTATCGGTTATGCATATGGGTACAGCATGGAAACGTTGAGTAAAGACAACTGATCCCTTCAGTAGTTTCACCAAGTATGCACAAACACCAAAAGAAAGCATTTCCCTAAATGCTCCTTTCAGTGATCTCACCAAGTATGTACAAGCACCATAATGAAGCATTTCTTCCAGGAATTCATTTGGTAGTTTGTCCAAATATGCACAAGCACTTCACTGACATCAAAATGAAACATTTGTCCCAATGACTCCTTATTAGTTTGCCAATGTCTGCACAATACTCCACTGACACCAAAATGACAGAAAATTTGCCAGAAAAACACAATTTTATAAAAAAGTACCAAAAATATGAGGCAGAAATATATTACTCATATAGGAACAAGTGTGTGTCAGTCCAGGAAGATGGAAGGCAGAAAAGTTCACACAATGTTTTTACAGATAGGAAGCAATTCTCAGCACAAAATTAGCTAAATTTTCAAGAGATATTAAACAAACTGTTTCTTATAGGGGCCAATATTGCTGTTTTGTTCCTCTTCTAATACCTTTTGTTATTTAGTCTTCATCCATGTTTAGAAAGTGATATAACAAGGTGCTGTATATTTATACAACACCAAATAGAAGCTTTTACCATCTAGTAGGGTTACTATGGAATTCTGCTTATACCAAACTGAGGTAAACCTAGTTCTATTAGAGGAGTAGACTCCATTTTGGTGGGGAAATTGTGTTTATTACAGATGCGTAACCATGCTTTTGGTTAGTTATGTTAAAGCTGTTAGTAATTTTGCTGCTGTTTTGAAGACCAGACTTGCTGCTGTTTTGAAGACCAGACAGAACTACTCATAACTAAGCAGGTATGCACATGAAAAGGCATTTAAATACACCGGCTACTAATAGTTATTTATGTACCACCTTTGAAAACATGGTCGTTGCTGGTGGGCATATAGTATATTCTTCTTCTTCTTTCGGCTGGTCCCGTTAGGGGTCGCCACAGCAGATCAACTGTTTCCATTTCTTCCTGTCCTCTGCATCTTGCTCTGTCACACCAACCACCTGCATATCCTCTGTCACCACATCCATAAACCTTATCTTGGCCTTCCTCTTTTCCTATTACCTGGCAGCTTTATCCTTAGCATCTTTTTCCCAATATACTCTGCATCCCTCCTCAGCACATGTCCAAACCAACGTAATCTTGCCTCTCTGGCTTTGTCTCCAAACCTTCCAACCTGGGCTGACCCTCTAATATACTTATTCCTAATCCTGTCCATCCTCATCACACCCAGTGCAAATCTTAACATCTTCAACTCTGCCACATCAAGCTCTGATTCTTGCCTTTTTGTCAATGCCACTGTCTCCAACCCATATAACATAGCTGGTCTCACTACCCTCTTGTAGACCTTCCCTTTCACTCTTACTGGTACTCGTCTGTCACAAATCACACCTGACACTCTTCTCCACCCACTCCATCCTGCCTGTACTCTCTTCTTCACCTCTCTTCCACACTCACCATTACTCTCAAAGGGAACTCTACATAATTTAGTTGGAATGCTTACACACCAAGGTTTGCCATCTAGTATCGGTTATGCATATGGGTACAGCATGGAAACGTTGAGTAAAGACAACTGATCCCTTCAGTAGTTTCACCAAGTATGCACAAGCACCAAAAGAAAGCATTTCCCTAAATGCTCCTTTCAGTGATCTCACCAAGTATGCACAAGCACCATAATGAAGCATTTCTTCTAGGAATTCATTTGGTAGTTTGACCAAATATGCACAAGCACTTCACTGACATCAAAATGAAACATTTGTCCCAATGACTCCTTATTAGTTTGCCAATGTCTGCACAATACTCCACTGACACCAAAATGAAAGAAAATTTGCCAGAAAAACACAATTTTATAAAAAAGTACCAAAAATATGAGGCAGAAATATATCACTCATATAGGAACAAGTGTGTGTCAGTCTAGGAAGTTGGAAGGCAGAAAAGTTCACGCAATGTTTTTACAGACAGGAACCAATTCTCAGCACAAAATTAGCTAAATTGTGAAGAGATATTAAACAAACTGTTTCTTATAGGGGCCAATATTGCTGTTTGGTTCCTCTTCTAATACCTTTTGTTATTTAGTCTTCATCCATGTTTAGAAAGTGATATAACAAGGTGCTCTATATTTATACAACACCAAATAGAAGCTTTAACCATCTAGTAGGGTTACTATGGAATTCTGCTTATACCAAACTGAGGCAAACCTACTTCTATTAGAGGAGTAGACTCCATTTTGGTGGGGAAATTGTGTTTATTACAGATGTGTAACCATGCTTTTGGTTAGTTATGTTAAAGCTGTTAGTAATTTTGCTGCTGTTTTGAAGACCAGACTTGCTGCTGTTTTGAAGACCAGACAGAACTACTCATAACTAAGCAGGTATGCACATGAAAAGGCATTTAAATACACCGGCTACTAATAGTTATTTATGTACCACCTTTGAAAACATGGTCGTTGCTGGTGGGCATATAGTATCTTCTTCTTCTTCTTCTTTCGGCTAGTCACGTTAGGGGTCGCCACAGCAGATCAACTGTTTCCATTTCTTCCTGTCCTCTGCATCTTGCTCTGTCACACCAACCACCTGCATATCCTCTGTCACCACATCCATAAACCTTATCTTGGCCTTCTTCTTTTCCTATTACCTGGCAGCTTTATCCTTAGCATCTTTTTCCCAATATACTCTGCATCCCTCCTCAGCACATGTCCAAACCAACGTAATCTTGCCTCTCTGGCTTTGTCTCCAAACCTTCCAACCTGGGCTGACCCTCTAATATACTTATTCCTAATCCTGTCCATCCTCATCACACCCAGTGCAAATCTTAACATCTTCAACTCTGCCACGTCAAGCTCTGATTCTTGCCTTTTTGTCAATGCCACTGTCTCCAACCCATATAACATAGCTGGTCTCACTACCCTCTTGTAGACCTTCCCTTTCACTCTTACTGGTACTCGTCTGTCACAAATCACACCTGACACTCTTCTCCACCCACTCCATCCTGCCTGTACTCTATTATTCACCTCTTTTCCACACTCACCATTACTCTGAACTGTTGATCCCAAGTACTTAAACTCATCCACCTTCGCAACCTCTACTCCCTGCATCCTCACCATTCCGCTACCCTCCCTCTCATTCACACACAGATATTCTGTCTTAGTCCTGCTGACCTTCATTCCTCTTCTCTCTAGAGCATATCTCCACCTCTCCAGGGTCTCCTCCACCTGTTCTCTACTCTCACTACAGATTACAATGTCATCTGCAAACATCATAGTCCACGGGGACTCCTGTCTGTTCTCATCTGTCAACCTGTCCATCACCATTGCAAATAAGAAAGGGCTCAGAGCTGATCCTTGACGTAATCCCACCTCCACCTTAAACGCATCCATCATTCCCACTGCAGACCTCACCACTGTCACACTACCCTCGTACATATCCTGTACCACTCTTACATACTTCTCTGACACTCCCGACTTCCTCATACAATACCACAACTCCTCTTTAGGCACCCTGTCATATGCTTTCTCTAAATCCACAAAGACACAATGCAACTCCTTTTGACCTTCTCTGTACTTCTCCATCAACACTCTCACAGCAAACATCGCATCTGTAGTGCTCTTTCCTGGCATGAAACCATACTGCTGATCACTAATCATCACCTCCCTTCTTAACCTAGCTTCCACTACTCTTTCCCATAACTTCATGCTGTGACTGATCAGTTTAATCCCTCTGTAGTTACTACAGCTCTGCACATCACCCTTATTCTTAAAAATCGGTGCCAAAACACTTTTTCTGCATTCCTCAGGCATCCTCTCACTTTCCAAGATTTCATTAAACAATCTAGTTAAAAACTCCACTGCCATTTCACCTAAACACCTCCATGCTTCCACAGGTATGTCATCTGGACCAACAGCCTTTACGTTCTTCATCCTCTTCATAGCTATCCTTACTTCTTTCTTACTAATCCACTGCACTTCATGATTCACTATCCGCACATCATCCAACCTTCTCTCCCTCTCATTCTATTCATTCATCAACCCCTCAAAGTACTCTTTCCATCTGCACAACACACTCTCCTCGCTTGTGAGTATGTTTCCCTCATTATCCTTCATCATCCTTACCTGCTGCACATCTTTACTAGCGAGGTTCCTCTGTCTAGCCAATTGGTACAGGTCCTTTTCTCCCTCCTTAGTGCCCAACCTTTCATACAACTCTTCATACGCCTTATCCATAGCCTTCTCCACCTCTCTCTTTACCATGCACCTCATCTCCTTATACTCTTGTCTACTTTCTTCATCTCTTTGACAATCCCACTTTTTGTTCGCCAACCTCTTTCTCTGTATACTCTCCTGTACTTCTTCATTCCACCACCAGGTCTCCTTGTCCTCCTTCCACTTTCCAGATGTCACACCAAGCACCTTTCTAGCCATCTCTCTTACTAGCTCTGCTGTAGTTACCCAGCTATTCGGTAACTCTTCACTGCTACCTAGTGCCTGTCTTAACTCTTCCTTGAGCATCACCTCACAATTACCCTTTTTCAATTTCCACCATTTGATCCTTGGTGCTGCCCTCACACTCATCCTCCTCTCCTTGATCACCAATGTCATCCTACAAACCACCATCCTATGCTGCCTAACTACACTTTCCCTTGCCACCACTTTAGTCTCCAATCTCCTTCAGATTGGCCCTCCTACATAAGATATAATCTACCTGTGTGCATCTCCCTCCACTCTTGTATGTCACCCTATGCTCCTCCCTCTTGTTAAAATATGTATTCATCACAGCCATGTCCATCCTTTTTGCAAAATCCACTACCATCTGACCTTCTGCATTCCTTTGCTTAACACCATACCTACCCATCACTTCCTCATCCCCTCTGTTCCCTTCACCAACATGCCCATTGAAATCTGCTCCAATCACCAGTCTCTCACCCCTGGGTACAGTCATCACCACTTCATCCAACTCACTCCAAAATTTTTCTTTCTCATCTATCGCACACCCAACTTGTGGAGCATATGCACTAACAACATTCATCATTACACCATCAATTTCCAGTTTCCTAAACATCACTCTATCCGACACTCTTTTCACCTCCAAAACACTCTTAGCATACTGTTCTTTCAGGATAATGCCTACGCCATTTCTCCTCCCATCCACACCATGATAAAACAATTTGAAACCACCTTCGATACACCTAGCCTTGCTCCCCTTCCATCTGTACTCTTGCACACACAATATACCAACCTTCCTTCAGTTCATCATATCAGCTAGCTCTCTCACTATACCAGTCATACTGCCAACATTCAAAGTTCCGACCCTCACTATCGCAGTCCTAGCCTTTACCCACCTTCGGGCATGCCTTACACCTCTTCTCCTCCTTCTCTTAAAACTGTATGACCCTACTTTATTGGAAATGCTGCACATCTGCAAGTCAAATGGCACACAGGTTACTTGCTCTAAGCAAGTAAACTTGTTATACACTTTAAATAAGAAGTAGTGACCTGAGAAACTGGAGAAAGCAAATCATACAAAGCAGATTTTTCCTTACAGCAGGGAACTGCAGATAAAACATTTCTCATACTTTCATAATCAGAATAAACTTTGACATATGAGCTATTCAAAATTTTAAAAATTAAAGTTGCAGACACATACACTAGTATACTAGGCTATCAGCAATGCATACACATTGGAAATAATACCAAAAATAGGATGAGATATGAGAAAAACAAAGTTTATACCAAACTGAAAACCAGGAAAATGCCAAAGCCTTCAGGTCAACTAAAAAACTATTAAAACCAGGCCAGAGCACTCAGCTCTCCTCCACCCTTAATAACCAAAACAGAAAGCACTGCCCATCAATTCAACTCCCATTTCATTCAAACAACCGACCTCCTTACCAAACTCCCACCTCCCAATAGTTAATCATAATAATAAAACCTCTTTCCAGCTAGTAATTTCTAATCTAAAATCTAACACCCACCATGCTTGCACCCAACAACATATCTGCGGAATACATCACACACACACACACACACACACACACACACACACACACACACACACACACACACACACACACACACACACACACACGCACACACACACGCACACACACACACACACACACACCCACACACACACACACACACACACACACACACACACACACACACACACACACATACCTGTCACATTCACACATATGTACAAGGTGTGAGGCTGCCAGCCCAGCTAGCTGGAATTTTGTAAATAATCATATGCCCTTTATAAATATTAATATGATCCATAGGCTTGTCTTACAAATGTAAGATAACTATATGTTATGTGGATATTAAACTACTGGTGCAGAAGTGTTGAACTGTATGTTATGTACTGAGCTTCAAAAATGCAACCAAAGTGCATCCTACTGGAAAAGAACAGAAATGTATATAAACTATATTAATAGCAGAAGTTGGAACATACAGAGTTAACTTGCAAAACTCTAAGAAAATAAGTTGAAAAGTAAAGAGTTTTACAATGTGCTATAAAGTTAGTTAATACAGCAAGAAGACAGGATGTCTACAGCTAGATGTTCTTTCGATTGTCTGGAAACAAAGAAATGTTAAATTCTGTTGGTATCAGTTTAGCCTGGGAACTGGAGGCAGGTGACAAATAGTGATGTTATCCAGCTGACACAGCAGTAATGTTTTGATATTAATTTAAGAACTATCTCTCATAAGTCTAGACATTTTGTATCTTGTCTTTGGACCTGAAAACATCCATTCAGCACTTCTCATCTGTATTTGCCTTGCTTTGTAAATAAGATTTAGGTATAGTATTTCTTTTAGAGACAGGAATATAATAAAGATTAGCTTAGATGTTTTCTGTATTTATTTGAGACTGTGCTGCAATGTTGTTTTAAAATACTTTCTGTGATTCTGAACTCTGTTGTCACTTTGTTGAGTTATTGAGTATTGTCTTGTGCTTTTACTATTTATTATTATAATGTGGCATCACACAAGTCTAACATATTTGTCCCATTCTCAGCATAGTCTCACAACATAACTTTCTTTATTGTTTACTGGTAGAGCAAAATTATAAGAAAATGAATGTAAAGTGGTTATTACAGTTAGCCCAGCTGCTACAGTTCTTCCAGATCCACTGCTATTATTTTAACAATGTAGTGTGAAGAAAACTTAGAATGACAAATACACACTTCTAGTTTCTTGCTGGAAAATAAACATTTCAGGATAAAGTATAGCTAAAAGTGTTTTGGTTAAAGTTAAACCATTTCACTTAGGTTTACCAGTTTCTTCTAGAACAAGAACAGGGTGCTGTGCTTTAGACAGCATCTTCAGTGTGCATAAAATGGCTCATTTAAGCATTGAATTGCTTTACAAAATGTTATTTAAGCTCCTTGGATTAAACAAAACACAACCCAAAGAAGACCGTGTGATTGGGATCTGGTCAGTAAAGCACATTACGGCACATAAATACATCTATAGGATGACCTCTCAATCTTACATAAGACAGTCTCTATTTTGACAATTGTGTTCTGCGAAAAAAAGAAAAATGGCAAATATCCAGTGATTTTTTTTTAGGGCAGTATTTCCTAAGTTTCCTACAATTATTGCATAAAAATGTACTTTATATAAGAAATACCTTAATGTTATAAAAACAGCAGACATATATCAAATTCTGCAGGTGTGAGCTTTTATGTTGGCAAAAAAGTGCAGTCCACTGCTTTAAATTCGTTGTGAGTATTGATTGTCTTGCAAACTTTCACCTTTCCATAGAAATATCCCATGTTGGATATTGGAAAATATGCATTTTCCACATTTCTTGCCTTCGCATCTGATCCTTCACCTTTTATTCTTTCTTTTGTTTTTTGCACACTCAGTTGCTGCCTCATTTTTATCCACTTTTGGTTTTATTTCCATTCCTGCTTGACACCAATATGCATCTGCTAAACTAAGCAGAGAAGTCACCTTAGACTTATTCTCCTCATGTTTCAAAACTTTCATTACATTTTCATGGGTCTTGTGAGGTCAGCAGATATTTATGCAGTCCTACGATTGCAGATCTATATATGTAATCAATTTTGAGGAGGCCCATACCTCCTTCAAAATGGGGAATATATAGTCCTGGTATACACTGATTTTTATAAATCATTTGATGAGCATGAAGCATCCGTCTTGTTTTCCTGTCCAACCTGTCTAACACCTTTTGGGGTCGGTCAATCACTTCAAAACTGTAAGTTAGGACAGGAAGGGAAAAATGGTTTATATCTTGAACTTTTTCCTAGATGTCAACACCGTTTTCAGTATTAATTTAAGTTTTCTGAAATATTCCTTACTAAGCTTTATTCACACTTGTTCATGTTTTACTGTTGATCCTTCATCAATTCCCAAATGTTTATACATTTCCTATTTATACATTTCCTCTTGCTCAAGCTCTTTTATATCACATTCCTGTCCCAAACTGATGTTTTCTTGGTGCTGCACCTTTCCTGCTTTAAAGGTTGCTTTTGCACATTTATCAAGACCAAATTACATTCTTATATCATCTGAAAAAGTTTTGATCATTTGCAGTTGTACTTTTAATTCCTCATCTGATCAACTGTACAATTTTAAATCATCTACAAAAAGAACATGAGAAATCTTTTCACTTTGTTGTTTTCTGCGAGCCAAATTATAGCCATGACCTCATCTGCTAAATAGACTCTTAAAGGATTAAGGGCAAGAGAAAAGAGCAGCAGTGACAGAGAGTCAACCCGGAATATCCCCCTTTGAATTTTTATCCCTGGAATAATAATTTGTCCTTTATCATAGCTTAACTGCAAAATGGTTTGTCACTGTTTCATAGTTACTGTAATGTAATCATTTTTAAGCAGTCTTTTATCCATGAATGTGGGATGCTATCAAATACTTTTTTTTATAGTCTATCCATACCATACCATACTTAGACTCTTCCCCTTTTTGCAGTTCTCCATTATGACTTTATTTAACAGCAAATGATCCTTTTTTCCTTATGACTTTATTTTATTATCCTTTTGTTCTATTGCCATGATTGTGTTTTCTTCTGAATGATTATAAACTCTGTCAGCATCAGTTCTAGTGTATAGTTTATAACTCATCGGAAGGCAAGTTATTGTTCTATAGTTTTTAAGATAGCTTACAGGTTCACTCTTAAGTAGGAGTATTGTTTTTCCTGTTGTTAGCCAGGCTGGTATCTGTTTGGGGTGCACATATAGCTAGTTCTTACTCATGGCTTAATGTAAAGATGTTAATACTTTTAACCAAAAGTTAAGTACTGCATCTAGGCCTGGGGTTTACCAGTTAGGAGCTTTTCTTAACTTTCAATCTCTCTCTGGCTGTTATTTCATCCCATTTCTTATCCTGTACATTTGAACTTCTTATTCTTTCATTTACTTCTTTCCATTTAGCATCTTTGTTATATTCCACAGGATCTTCATAGATATTTCTCCAAAGTGTATCCATTGCTTCTTTTTTTTTGGTGGTGTTTCAATTTTTTTGCCATGTTTCCCAATTCTCTATAAAACTTTTTTGGGTCATCAATACAATAAATTGTTCATTTTGTACTTTATCTTCATATTTATCTGCATATCTACTAAGTTTTTGTGTCTGTGCTGATATTTTTAGTTTATTATTTGCATTAGTGCACAGATCCTGATCTGTTCTGATACTGCACAATGCTTTTATCAGGTCTATCTTTTTGAGTATTTTTGTTGATGTGTTCCCAATTCTATACTCTTCGAACAGTGACACTTCTTGTCTTAACTGCTTTATAGTTTTCGCTATTCGATATTTCCATGATGGCATTTGATTTCTCCCCTTCCTTTCCCTTACTACCTTATATTTTTGTGGTAAGGCTTTATCAGTTATTAATCTAGCTGCACAGTAATATATCCTATTTACTTCTGTTATATTGCATGAATCTCTATGGACAGTCCTAATTACTGTGTTGATTTGTTTTATTAAACTTGTAACTTTTGGGGTTTTATTGCCTTTCTGCAGTCTATTTCTTTCATTGATCTTAAATATGTCTGTCCATCTCTACTAAATCAAGCAACTCTTCTCGTAGATCATTTTCTTCTAAACTAAGGGGGACATTCGTTGTTCTTCATTTCCTGTGGGCATTCTGTCAAAAGTTCCAGAGCATTTTCCTGTGTCACATTCTTTTCAGTTTCATCCTATGTTGACTGTGACTCTTTCATATTGGAACTCACTGGCCTATCACTCCACAACATTGACTGCATCAGAGTTGCCGGAGTTTTCTGCTCCTTCCCTTGCTGTGCAACTCCAACTGAATGTTAGTACTGGTGTCCTATGGAAGGCTCCAAAATATCTTCATAGGGCAACTGATCAGATGTTTTCAGCTCCACTAGTTTCTCCTCAATTTCAGAATCCATTGCTCTATCCTAGCGCAAGCTATCTTCTGTTATTTGAGTTAGATCTTCTATACTAAATCCTTCACTTCACACATGATCTATAACCTCAGTTTCTATTTCTTTAACTTCTCCATTACTAATCTTCTTTTGTACTTTTCCCCTTTGTTTTCTTATTTTTTGTATTGTAAAACTTTCCATATCTGGATGCCTTTGCTTGTATTTCTCTTTAAATAACTTTGGTGATGCTGTTTTTGTGTTAATTAGTTTTGCTTTCACCTTTGCATAGATATTGCACCATATTAAATCTCTTTTTCTTTCCCATGCCCATATTTCTTCTAAGGTCCATAATGATGCTTTCCATGGCTTTGCAGATGAGGCTAGTCAAGCTTATGGACCTATAATTTATAGGGTTGATTGATGATCCTTCTTTGTGCAAAGGGATGATTGTTGCTGTCCTCTATTCTGCCGGAGCATAGCCAGTACACAGGCTGTGGTTAAACAGGGACCCACGTGGGTCTGCTAGGTTATGTTTTAAGTTGTTTAAAAGGCAACCTGGGTGTTGTCTGGTCCCATTGAGTCCATGTTTTGGCCTTGGAGAGCACAGAAATGACCTGCTGTCTTGAGATAATAGGCTGAGGAATGGTGGCAGGTATACTTTGGGGGATGAATGGAGGATGAATGGAGGGGATGGGGGAGCTGAAGTTTGCTCCAAATCTGTCAGCTAGCAGGTTGGCTTTTATCTCCACTTGAGTATGGATGGCGGCATCCACCACCAGTTCAGCATAGCTGGGTACTCCATTTTAGATTTCAGATGTAGTTAAAGAATGCCTTGTGATTATTCTTAGCAAGGGAGGCTATTTTTGCTTCATAATTAGCTTTGGAGGACTTGAACTGTCTCTAATTTGTTTGTTTAAGCTAGATACAGAGTTGGCTCCCTCTTGTTCTTGGAAATTAGCTTCTGTCTCTTGTTGTATATACTAAGTTTCCACCAGGGTGGCTTGTTTTTTCAGCAAGACCTAGTTCGGGTCAGGTACAGATGATTCTATACAACTGCTTAAGTGGTTATGCAACACATTGCTGTACAGCTCTACATAAGAGTCCATGTTATCTGCATTTAAGGGGGCTTTGAAACTTCTTATACCATCACTTAATAGGAGGCAATATTGTCTCCATTCTTAAGCATTTTTTGAGCTTTATGGGGTATCTTATCTTATAATTACATTGATCAAAATTGACTTATGGTTTGATCTCATCAGGGAAGACATTACATGGGGGGGGGTGCAATGCTCTCTCATGTTAGTGAGTACTATGTCCAGGACATTTGAGCCTCTTGTGGGTGTGCTGACTAGCTGCTCCAGAGCATTTGCATTGACAAAGTCCAAGAACCTGTGAGCTAGCATGTTTGTGGTCATGTATGTTTCCCAGTCGATAGTAGGATAATTAAAATCAGCCATGTGTAAGGTAATGGGCTGTATGGCAAGTGATGCCAGTAAGTCTGGGCATGCAACATTCTTTTCCTGTTTCATGGTGTGGGACCTACAGCTACCTATGATGTGGTAGGGGGTTTTGCCTATAGTTAATTGGACATGGAGTAGCTCAAGAGAGTCATACTGTTTGGCCAGTCTTTTTGAGGTGTACTTATTCTGAATGAAGATGGATACACCCCCCTCCTTTGGTTGTTTCACATTCAGTTTCTGGTGTGAATGTATGGAAGGCATTGTTGTCCTGCAAAGTTGGGGTGCTTTCCGCACCTTTGAACCATGTCAGTGACTGCACAGATGTCAGCATCTTTCAAAGTTAGGAGTGCTTCCAGGGAGTACAGTTTCTTGTTTATACTTCTAGCATTAATCAGCAGTTCCTTGAGTTTATGCGATTACTGCTTTTTTTTCTTGTTTGTCACATAGCTAGATTCAGATGTCTTACTTAAAAAACAAGTACAAATTTTTGCTTATATCTACTATCAAAGTTCTGATCCATTAGGGATGTAACAGATTATAACTTCTGGCTTTGATAAATAATCTCTAAGGCAGTTTTTAATAACTTGAATCAAATACTGAATTTTGTCAATACAAAATGCTAGTTCACACTTGCAGGCCTTTATGAAAAATGCTAGCTTTAAATTATTTAAGAAGGTTCTACATAAAGCATTTTAGGATACATGGTATGAATGATTAATCAAATATATTGCACTTTCATCAACAGGTGTTCTATAGTGTTATTAGTGAGTGAACACAATGAAGAGAAGGATAAGCTACATATGGTTCATAGCTACATTTTATACATTCTTAGATCTAAGTAGTTTAAATAATACTGTTTTATTTACATTTATTTCAGTGCTGGAGTATTTACCCCCTGACTTAGCAGTATTATAGGCTATAATTAGAAGACTACATTTAATAATACTTCTACTAGCTCTGATGCTGACAAATAACATACTCATAGCAATAATACTGAAATCACCAGCAAAAAGGTGATAATGCTATTGTTGTAGATTTGACAGTTAATGTTCAATCAATACTTTTTATGAGTATTTCAACAACAAATACAGACTCAGTGATACTGATCTGTATATTTATCTTTCAAATATGTAATTGCTGCACGTAAATGTTTTTCTGAAAGTATACTTGCATGCTTCATATTACACTACGATTTTCAAAATACTGTGCCATCCTAAACTTGGAATTAAATATATATTTTTCTTCATGCTATTCTAGTTGAGAAGAAATGCACATATTTTCAGTATTTCAAATAGGGTCAGTTATTAGTAACTTACCTTCTTTTCCTTTTCTTTCTTAGCCAATGGTACGGGAACAATATACCACTGTAACACAGGACATCGACCTAGACAGGACAGAAAACAAATATGTCTACAAAATTGGGATTTATGGCTGGAGAAAACGTTGCATCTATCTGTTTATCCTCCTACTGATCATCATTCTGATTGTCAACTTTGCTCTGACAGTCTGGATCCTTAAGGTTATGTGGTTTTCTCCTGTAAGTTCATAGTTTCTCTGTGCAAACATTTATTTGAGTTTTTGAGTTTAAGGTATGAAATCAGGGCTGTGATATGGTATCCATTTTCTATGACCTGCTCTAGGACAATGGTGTAAAGTCAGTGATAATGGTTAACAGTGTGAGGTAGCGTCAGTAGCCAGTTGTAGTGTTAAACATCTATACTATTGTGCTGCATGTGTTAATATAAGATCTTGCTATTAAGATAAAGATAATATAAAAAACGAAATAAATTAAAAACAGAGTAATTTACCTTTATGATTTTGCATTATTAATGTTTCAAATTTAAAAAAGGTGGTATATATTTCTAAAGTTAGTGCTTACAATTATCTGATGATAGCTATATACCATGGCAGATTGTAGAGAATGGGTTAGTTATTGTTATTCAAGAAGCTAACAGACTACAACAAATTCAAAAAGCAAGGTGCTGCAGTAATCCAAGAGTTAGACCAAACAAGCTTCACCAATGAATAAATAAATTCTAATGAAGCACTTTTCGTCTGCACTATGTGCAGACTTCTTCAGATACAATATTAAAATTTACCACATGTATATAAATAAGTTCAGGTTGGTTTAACTAACCAATCTAGAAAAGCAAACCACTCCACCTTCTTAAAGACGTATAAGAATAATTGTTATACAAACAATCAAATAAGAACTATCATAAAAGTTAAATAGTTAAAAACTCACTATATGTTGTATAGACTCAAGTGTAATAATTCATTGATCAAAAACAGTCTATGCAAACACTATAATGCGTACAATAACTTAAAATGTATATGTACCTAACAATATTAAATGTTAAATATTAAATACAAAACCAGAGTTAATAATGTTACTACTATGTGGCTCGCATCAGTTTCATCTCTTTAGGCTTTTTAGTTTCAAAATACTACTTAATGAACATAATTCATTTAAGCCTGGAAAATTGTAAGCATTGAGTCTAATTTGCCATTTAAGCTCTAATTCTTCTAACAGTAATGGTAAGGGGGCCCCTCTTTTATCATGATGAATTTGATGTATTACTAAAAATTTGAAACTATGCTCTATATAATTAGAAATATGCTTGGCAAGTGCATTGTCCTGCTTTTTCTTACTGATGACATATTGGTGTTCGTACATTCTTTCACAGAGGTTTCGCTCCATTTCCCCTACATAAAAAGCAGGACATCTTTGACATACAGCTAAGTAAACAACCATTTTGGAATTACAGTTGGATCTACATTTTAACTTGTATTCTATATTTTGCACCATACACCTGTTGGTCTCTACTATGTGCCTGCATTGGTTACAGTTTTGACATTTATATGTCCCCATTGTTTTCGAGTGGGTAACGCAGTGTTGTTCTAAAAGTGATTTCAAATTTTTACCCCTCCTAAATGTTACATTAGGATTATCTTCCATCTTAGTGTAAATGGTGGGGTTACTTTTAAACAAACCCCAGTTCTTACGAATAATATCTATGCAACTGTAACTATACATGTTGTATGTAATAATAAGCCTTGGTCCCAGGTTTCTTGGTGTACTTGAAGTGCATACCATTTTAGCCGGTAATGTAACTTCTATGTTGATTGCCTGTTATAACTGTATAGGTTTAATACCCAGTATAGGTTTATATATGCCATTCAGCCTTTTGTTCCTAACTTCACTTATTAAATCATCAAGTAAAGTTGTGGGGTATCCTCTATGAACAAACATACTCTTCAATAGTTGGCACTCATCATGGAAGTCCTCTTCCTGACTCACAATACATGCCGCTCTAACTAACTGGCCCTTAATCACTGACCGTTTCTGATAATTTGGGTGACAGCTTGTAAAGTGCAAGAATGAATTAGAGTATGTGTTTTTCCTATGAATACATGCCACAAAACTATTCAATTCACTATTCATAGACAACCAAATGTCAAGATAAGCTATTGCTTCATTACTATATGTGGAAGTGAACCATAAGAATTGAGTAGAAGCATTAAATTGATCTAACACCATATTGCTGATCGTGACATCACCTTTAAGTAAAATAAAGATGTCGTCCAAATAACGTGTATAAAACACTATATGGTTCATAAGAGTTGAATTCTTGAAGACATACTCAGTTTCCCAATGTGCCATTATCAAGTTGGCTATACTGGCCCCACAAGGGGAGCCCATGGCGACACCAATCTTTTGTAAATAAAAGTTGTCGCCGAGCATGAAAAAATTGTTATACAGTATTAGTTCAAGTAACACTATAACCAATGACATTTCTCTGTTCGTGGCACCATTTTTCTTTAGCACTAAGCTCACCCATTCAATCCCAATGTCGTGAGGTATGCACATATACAAGTCCTTCACATCTACTGTGAGAAGATTGTTACTGATGTCAAATTCTAACTTATCTATCTTCTCAAGGAACGACCATGAGTCTTTACAAATTTGGTGTTCGTGTGTCAGAAATTTTTGCAAAATAGAGTCAACAACTTTAGCACAAGGATAGGTAGGGGAACCACGTCCATCAACCAACGGTCTCATGGGGGGACTAACCACATCCTTATGGATCTTCGATATACTGAACAAGTAAGGATACCTAGGATGCAGTAAGCATAAAAATACAAAATAAATAAGAAAAAAAAATATTTATAAAAGATATTTACTATCCATAGCATAGTGGGAGATACATGAAAAAGAGAGCAAAGGCAAGAAACATAAATAATATGGAAGGTAGAGAGCAAGCAAAAAAAAAAATCAGTTTGAGTTAGAGTAGAAAGAGGAGAAAAAGTAGTCAAGTATATAGTATTTGGGCTTAACCATATCAAAGAAAGGCCTAGAGAGAAATGAGAAGAGCAGAAAAAAAGTATGGTTAGTGTTTTTATTTTATTAATGCAGTCTAATAATAGAGCTGTTATTTGTACTGGTACTGGGAGGGTCTGAAACCCGTGCTGGCAGTCAACTAGAAGGTTGTTTTGTAGGAGATACTGAAGTAATTGCCGATGGATGCATCATTCCATAATTTTTGCAAGGGGGGAGAGAAGGGCTATTGGGCGGAAGTTAGATAATTCATTTGAGGTACCTCCCTTATGCAGAGGGATGATATGGGAGATTTTCCAGATGGATGGGACATAAGATTCAGAGATGGTTCTGTTTATTAGGATAGAAATAGGGTAGGGAAGTACACCAGCTGCGATTTGTAGGAATTCAGCTGGGAGCAGGTCAGCTGATGGTGTACATGGATTTAGTTTAAGAAGCAAGGAGTGTATTAATGATGTTGGGACAGGTTGAAGGTTAAAAGGCTGGGGTAATTTGGTTAGTGAGGGAAATTTAGTGGTGGAAGTAGGTGGTAAGGTGGTTGCTAGTGATTGGACTGTTTCAGAGAAAAATTTGTTAAAGGTGTTGGCAATATAGCTGGGAGAGGTTTGGGTTAGGTTTGAGGGGGTAGGTGTTTTGGACTGTCCTGGGTGGAGTAATTTGTTGATACCTGACCAAAACTTTTGCGGATTATTTTGTTGGTTTTGTTGGAATTTGAGGTAGAAGGGGTTTTTTTTGTCAAGGATTATGGATTTTTTTGTGGAATTACGAATTTGTCTAAAGTTTAGGTGATCTAATGGGTTTCTAGTTTTTCTCCATTTGGACCAGAGTTTGTTCCTTAATTGGATGTTTAGCCTTGTGTCCTTAGACAGCCAGGGGGCTGGTTTATTTTTTGTTCTGACAGTACAAGTGGGAGCATGGTGCTCAAGGATCTGCAAGAATGTTTTGTTAAAGTGTGAAATGGCTTTGTCAAGAGGTAGGTATTTTAGGGGTGACCAATTGCAAGCTTTGAGCTCAGCTTGAAAATTACATGGGTTGAAATATTTTTTGTTTCTGGTAGTTCTAAAAGCTATTAGATTATGAAAGTGGGTCTTTTGCCTAGTGATGTAAGTAAGAGAATGGTCACTAATATTGTCAGGGAGTATACCTGTTTGATAAAGATGGGGTCCTTATTTACTAGAATCCAATCTAAGGTAGTTTGTTTTTTGTTAGGTTTGTGGATCCTGGTTGGGAAGGTAATGGTTTGGTGGAAGCCAAAGAGGTTTATATGCGTAGTGGGAGTGGGAGATGTACAGCTATTCCAATCAATATTAAAGTCACCAAGGAGTATGGTTTCTTGTGGTAGGGACATTGAAAGCCAGTTTAGGGTATTTTCGAGAGTACTAATATTGTTCCCAGGGGGGATGTAAGAGCAGATAATGTATATTGATTTTTTAGCATTCATTTGGAGCTTTGAGGTTAAAATTTCAGAGTTATTAGGAGGAGGAGGTTGCATATCTAAGGATGTGATCTTAATTTCAGATTTGAACAGTATTGCTACTCCACCTCCCTTTTTATTTAAACGGTCTAGTCTGAGAATGTTATAGCCTGGAGGGACAATGTCATTGTCTTTCATTGTAGGTTTAAGCCACTTAAGGTTTATGTAGGGAAAACAGAGCGAAAGCTCCGTGAAAGAATGTACGAACACCAATATGCCATCAGTAAGAAAAAGCAGGACAACGCACTTGCCAAGCATATTTCTAATTACATAGAGCATAGTTTCAAATTTTTAGTAATAGATCAAATTCATCATGATAAAAGAGGGACCCCCTTACCATTACTGTTAGAAGAATTAGAGCTTAAATGGCAAATTAGACTCAATGCTTACAATTTTCTAGGCTTAAATGAATTATGTTCATTAAGTAGTATTTTGAAACTAAAAATCCTAAAGAGATGAAACTGATGCGAGCCACGTAGTAGTAATATTAACTCTGGTTTTGTATTTAATATTTAACAATTAATATTGTTAGGTACATATAAATTTTAAGTTATTGTACGCATTATAGTGTTTGCATAGACTGTTTTTGATTAATGAATTATTACACTGAGTCTATACAACATATAGTGAGTTTTTAACTATTTAACTTTTATGTTATTTCTTATTTGATTGTTTGTATAACAATTATTTTTATACGTCTTTAAGAAGGTAGAGTGGTTTGCTTTACTAGATTGGTTAATTAAACCAACCTGAACTTATTTATATATGTGTGGTAAATTTTAATATTGTATCTGAAGAAGTTTGCACATAGTGCAGACGAAAAGTGCTTCATTAAAATTTATTTATTCATTGGTGAAGTTTGTTTGGTCTATCTCTTGGATTACTGCAGCACCTTGTTTTTTGAATTAGTTATTGCTATTCACAACCTGAGGCATCATTAACTCTTGTCATATTGTGAGGAGGTATACTCTCCAGAATGGAATAAGGCAAATCAAAATTCTTAGCATTTTTAATTTCAGCCAGAATTCAAAATATTATATTATTTTTTCATTTACAACACATTTTATTAACAACTTTACTTCATGTGATGACTACAGTCAGTGCCATGAAAACATTGTGCTATTGTACAAGCTGTCTATAGTTGATTTTGGAATGTTCAGGAAATGGAGGCAAAAATTCTCAAACATGTTTTTTGATTATAGGGCAAACAATTGAATTACTGTAATTGGTGTACTGACCAAATATTTCACTCTATAGCCCTAACATACTACCCTAAACTTGACTCACAAGCAGAATTGAAAAGTTGCCAATCAGAATACAGTCCTGCTTTTGGTTATGATGCACATTGACATCTAATCATATCTTGTGGTATAGGCATTTCACATGCTCCTGTCTGTTATCATCCTTGAAAACATTTTCTTTTGCATGTGAATCCATACAGAAAATGGCTGAGATTCATAGACATGTAGCATATTGTGCATATTGGTGTGGGTAGTGGCCATGCATAGGATGCGTATCTTTCTAAGACTCAGGCAATGTAGTCACCAGAACCTCATGTAAATGATACACATGCAGGATGCAAACGAGGACATGAATGACAGAGCAATTCAAAAATCTATGAATCAGGTACACTGTGCCATGCTACATCTAGAATTTGAACACCATGATTTATTATATGCATGATTATATGATTGGATTGATTTGAGGAGTAGCAACAGCAGTAGCACAGCAGCATATGTTAGTGACTGCTGATGTAACCAGTGCCAACAATGTTGTGTCTCAGCCTTTTGAGACAATGGAAGAGGTACAGACAGTACTTGATATATCACCAGCTTACAGATCTACAAAATGTGGACCATTTGTGTGTGGATAGTGAAAATGCCATGCATAAGTGGAATTGATAGGGATGCTTGGTATGCCCATTTCTTTTAGTACCCATATATGTGTATCTTTAGACATCTTAGATTCAGGGTCTTCTAGTAACCTGCAAAGGTTATGTTAGAGATGATCATAGACATCAGCTGTAGGAATCCTAAGCCAGGTCCTTGAAATAATGCTACAGCATGTGTACGGACATATCTGGTTCCCAAGGACAACACAGCATGTGTAGGAACATATCTGGTTCCCAAGGGCAACACAGCATATGTAGGAACATATCTGGTTCCCAAGGACAACACAAGAGACAAGCAGATTAAATACTTCACAGAAAGTAAGGCATGTTTTATTTTCAATGAGTTAAACTGCTACTTTACAGTCAGAGTTTGAAATAATTAATCAGAAAGGAGTTATTATATGGAGGTAAACAGTCTCTTTGAGAAAAGGAGCGGACATACATTACAGAAACAGAAGTCATGTTTTATTTTAATCAGTTTCTGTCATTTATTCACACTCAAAGCAGTGCAACCTAATTGAAAACTAGTTGTATAGTCTGAGGGAAAATAATTGACATAGTTGCTAGAACAGTAATAGGTTCATTTCAGGTTCATACTACTAGAGCTAGGGGCATTTACAAGCTCAAGCATAGTTTCACTTATTTTGTCGCTTACCTTACTTTAGTATTAGTATGTGGTACCATTATTTTTATTTGTGCCTCAGAGACACTAGCAGATCCTATGAGGTGGGTATTGGGGGGTATATCTATCATCCATCCATTGGTCAAGATTTCAGAGGCCAGAACAAGGCCTCTGAGGTGCATATCCCACACACCACACAGCATAGGTTATTTTGAGTGTTGTCCTTCCCTCATCCCCTCCTCACATCCTATTAATTAGGTTTTAGGTCTCCGCCTCTGGTCCTTGTGGCTCTAGATCCTGGATTTTTTTTTTGAGATGTGATTCATACATCAAATCTGGGTTTGACATGGCCTCCCTTGTAAGTCAGGCAAAGGTCACTGAGCAAAAGGCGTTGAATAGAGCTGGAGCTCTTTTTCTTTCAGCAGCATAGGACAGATTTTTTTTCCCTTTATCCTTTTGGTGAGGAACTTTTGTGGCCCTTCTGTGAGACAATACCTTTATAAATTTTAATTTATAGTATCCCCTGTCACCTGTTCACTAATAAAGGAAGGTATGCTATCAAAAAGGGTTTATTCTGATTATGCATTTTGTTCGGGAAAGACGTTGAGATACTTCTCATAAAAAATATGTCATGCAAATGTTATATTCAGAAACTTTCTCTCATTCATGCAGTTAGATAGTTGTACTATGTCAGAAAAAGGTTGTTCAGATGAGACTATGTACATGAAAGAGTTGAAATGTTTGTCAGAAAAAATGCATTTTAATATTTTGTTTACAGAATGTATCTGTTATCAGTTATAGTCACCACAGAGAAGCTGTATAATTTTAAAGAAAATGTAAATCATCAGCATGTAAAATGTATGAAATAGAAAAATATAAATTTTGTTTTCCATAAAGAGGCAGCAGAACTGTTGAAAATGTAGTTAAATGTGCTCCTCAAATATGCATATATTTTCAGCACACTGATGCATTATCTTATTTGGACTTTGCCTGAACTGTACCTCTTAGTAAGATGTTGGTAAGAGGAAAGGTACAATTCACTTTTGAATTCTGGGCAGGAAAGACTTCCATGGGCTTCTAAGTGGAGAGAAAACAACTGTCTAGTCAGATACCATCTTACTTTTGGACTGTGCAGGTAGATTATATTTCTGGATAGAGCTCAGAGTGGATTCCATTTGTCTATGGGATTATGCAATTAAATTTTGTATTTCTGAGTTAGAGATAGAAGTTTGGTGTGCCTCTTCAGCTTCTGGTAAAGAAAAATGCAGATAAGCTGTTTACAAATCTTTATGCCATCTGACGACTTACATGGATACACTACTTTTCATTAGAGAATGGGCAAACTGTATATCAGCACCCTGACTGGGGAACAAATGTTCTCCTGCTTGGTTTTAATGTACAAGTAATGCCCTGGAAAAATGAGCCTGCTGCTGCACAGCAAATTATCAAGCCACAGTGGAGCTCGCACTGAGAGAATGGAAAGGCTGCCAGTGTGTTACACTTGCTGAGCAGCGCTTCTGCTGTTTAGAGAGTGCAAAATGTGAAAAAAAGAAGACAATTAAAAAAAATTGTGTGTTTTGTCTTATATGATTGTATGCATGTATATCACTGAAAGTGAAATTGTGCGAGCTGTTATTTTGCACTTACAAAGCAGTGCTTTTGCTGTTTAGTGAGTGCAAAAGAAAAAAAGAAAAATTTCAAATAAAGCATGTGTGTGAGAGTGTGTGTGTATGAGAGTAAGAGAAACATCCCTCAAGTGAAAGATAAAAAAGTGTATGTATGTTTATGTTGCTGCTAGCATGTGTGATTGCATGCATGAAAGCAGAAGAGACCCTGTGTGTGTGTGTGTGTGTGTGTGTGTGTGTGTGTGTGTGTGTGTGTGTGTGTGTGTGTGTGTGTGTCTGTGTGTGTGTTTGCGTACGTGACAGAGAGAGTAAAGTGTGAAAGCAATCTAGTGATCCCTAGCAACAGCAGTTTTGCGTACCTCTCCACCTCAGACATAGTTCTCAACCTATTAGCACATGAAATCTGGGCAAAGCCTGACATAATGGGGGGACAAATGCTAAGAAGTAGGGACACATTTAAAATATTGCTCTTATAAACTTAGAAAGTAGCTAGAATAACAGAGTTTGTGTTAGCATGTATATTCTGAAGGATATGAAATCTGAAACTCAAATGCATGTCATTATTTAATGACTTTAATCTTTAGATTATTCCAGTGGTTTGTTAAAAAACACATTTTTATGAGGAACATACTGAAAATATGAAGCAAAAATCTGGGCATTCTGCAAAACTATGTACAGTTGGGAGGTCTGCTCTTAGATCAAGGTATCTAGATAAGCCTAAAATAAACAGGACAAAGGCTCAAAATAAGGACATAGTTTAAATGATTTGTGTTAGCTTGCATTTTCTGAAGCAAAAGTGTGTGTATGTGTTTTTGTGTGTGTGTGTGTGTGTGTGTGTGTGTGTGTGTGTGTGTGTGTGTGTGTGTGTGTGTGTGTGTGTGTGTGTGTGTGTGTGTGTGTGTGTGTGTGTGTGAGTGAGAGTGAATGAGATCTACCACTGGCAGCAGCGAAGAGTTTTATATACCTCTGGACCCTTCAGCTGACGAAATCTGGATAAAGCCTAAAATAAAAGGGGAACAAAGGCTTAAAAATAAGAACAGATTTTAATTACTGTTCTTATAAGATCGCAAACTTGCTTAAATAAAAGGATTTCTGTTAGCATGAATTTTCTGAAGGAAATAAAACTCATTATTTAACAACTTATGTCTCCAAGAATTGGCAATAAACCTACATTTTAGGATTAAGGGACAAAAAAAGTAAATACCTGGAAACTGTTATAGTTTAGATATAAACTGCTTATGCCAACACCATTATCATTAGGTAGAGGAACTATTTTACATCAAAAATAGATAAAAAAAATAATACAGTACTTAAACAAATAAATAAGTAAAACATAACTTTACATGAGACCCCATTCTCTAAGTACAGTAATGCCCTCTAGGGTATGTGTTAATGTGTAATTAATGCCCTTCAAGGGGTGTAGAGGCCCTCCTGCTGTGGCATTGGGTCTCATAACACCACTGGGTGGGCGTTAATTACATATTAACACACACCCTGTCGAGCATTATTGTTTGCTTAATGTATCTTTGCATTGACAAATGAAAAAGCCAGTACTGTTGATTAAAAAATCATCTGACTGAACATTACTGGCTTTTTACTATGAGACTGCAGTACAGTGTGGGTTGTGGAATATGCTCTTTCCTCGCTGTAGTGAGATCTCAGAGTTGGTATGTATAATTAGCAAGGAATGTGGTGTGCAGGGTGGCTTGCTCCTGAAAAAAAATGTTTTCCAATCCTTTGTAGATTGATGGTAGTCTCCGTCAACCATTGGGTGCTGATCAGTTGTATATTGATATTGTACATTATTGATCGAATGTTGTGCTTCCTTTTAAACACATTTATTGAGTATTTTCCTTGTGCAAGTTTAAATCTGTTTGTAATTTCTGTTTTAACAAATGCAGTCCATAATTTTCTCTATTATAACTGAAGAGTTTCTTTATTCAGTTTAAATGCTTGTCATTGGTGATGGATTTTTTTCTATTAAGATAGGAGCATGTGCACTGTATTGGGGCATTGATAACTGATGGCTTTTACCTTTCTAAGAGTTACCACTTAAACAATTGCTACCATGCAAGCATTTAATAGTTGGCTTATTTTAAAGGTAAACATTAAATGCATTTTGATATACTACTGTGTCTCACGTGTGGTAGTATTATCATAAAGACCAGGAAGGGGTCCCCTTATTGAAAATACTGTGTGTGTGTGTGTGTGTGTGTGTGTGTGTGTGTGTGTGTGTGTGTGTGTACAAAAAATAATCTTTTTCAAGTTTTAATAACTGTTGGTAAAATTGCAGTGGAATATTATAATCCTAATGAGCTAATTCTTATAATTCTCACTTCTATTTGTACATTGTAAAGTTTATTTGGGTATGAGAGGCGCTGGAAATGACCAGACACTCTGTGCACATTTGCTGTATGCTTTTAAGACCAATCACCCTGTATATACTAACTGATTATGGAATTATTTAATGTGATCTTAACTTATAATTTTATTGAGTTTGATTCATGTTTTTTTCAGACAGACAAATGGATTGGTGATAAGAACTGCTATATGACCCCTTGCAATGCAAATATATTTACATCTGTCTGAGAATGAATTTATTTTTGAATCAATATTTTATTCTTGTATTATTTTCTACAAAAATTTTATTGATTACATTTTTTTTAATTTGGAGAGGAACTGTTGAGTATTTTTAGTAGTCCATAGTCTGGAAGAACTATTTGATGACACTAACTCAGCTTATGACACTAGAAGTGAGTCACTCTATATATGATCCAGTACTGAAAATGATCATGTCTTAATTCTCCTACAGTTAGTGATGATAAATAACAATAATATCTATAGCCTCTTATGGCATACTCGGGCTGAGTTGAAGAGCAAATCTGAGCTAATAATAGTGCAGGCAGGTCAATGACATCAGGAACTAAAGCTCATGCTAACAGAGACAAGTGAGTGAGAAGAGCAGCAAAAACCCTTCATGTCTTACTACATGATGCCAATTTCCAAAAGCAAGCAAAGACAATTGCAGGGAAAGGACAGAAATAAAATGGGAACCAGCTCAGCAAATTTGCAGGTTTTGTAGGTGCTGATGTCCTAAAAATATTCCTACAAAATGTAGAAAACTTACTCATTAAACAAACTGCAACAGGAGCAAGGGGTACATGCCCTTTCAGTATGTACCTCACAAAGCACATGCAACAGCCAGAGAGATCACAAAGGTTCCTCACCAGGTGAATCCAGGGCCTCAAACAACTACCCTACACAGATAGGCTAAAGGCTCTGTCTCTCTATTCAGTCTCCTACAGACTCCTCAGAAGTGACCCCTGTCTGGCATAGAAAGCAATCTCAGACCCCGCCGTGATAGGACTGCTGCATATCCGCAAGTCAAGCTCCACTGCAGTAACCCACACACACGACCTCAACCTGGCCTGTGATATCAATAGGACTTGTTGGTGGAACAGATTTGTACCCCACAGACTCCCCCTTTTGTGGAATAGACTCCCTCTCCACATCAAGCAGAGTACCTCATTAACCCTTTTTAAATGCAACCTTCAGATCATATTCTGATTTCAGGCACTCCTACTGTGTACAAGGAGAGCATCTGGGAAAGAGAACAAACAAAAAAAAATGTAAGCTTGTTTCCTGCCTTTCCTGTTAAGTGGTCTAGACTGTTTGTAGGCTTCTGAGCCCCCAAGCCCTTCTGTGTTGGAGGGAAGCCTTCTAGTTTACTTTTGTTTCTTATAACTAGCCAGTTTTCTAGTTTCAGCACTCAAATCTGTTTCTTTGAACTCAGCACTTGTTCAGAACTCATTGTAAGCACTACATAAGCTGCAAATTACTACAACACTCAACTTTCCTCACTTGTCTAGTGGAAAGAAGTTTTTAGTACTTAATAAATAAGCACCTATCCAGGCATGTCTAAGGGTCAGCTCCCAGTGATTTCTCCTGTCCACCTGATGAATCTGGGCATCTTGGGGCAATGCAGCAATTGCCTCATGTACACAGACAACCCTCTCCTCCTACCACCCAACACTACAACCTGTGAGAGATGCACTTATATAGCCAAACTGGAAGCAAAGCTCTCTTCACCCAAGACTGGACTAGACAGTCAAGAGGAGAAGGTAAACACTTGCACCACACCACACTCATCACATAGTCCCTCAAAACCTACACCACCAAAACACACACATAGAAACACAAAACACACACCTACATTCGCGGAGGCTCTCAATAAAAACCTGCCCAAGCATCAGGGACATCCAAAGCATAAACGCAAGCAAACTCCACCCCCCCAACACAACCCAAATGACACATAGCCCACAAACTCAGTGTGCCACTCAACTACAGCCCATAAGGCATAACAACATACCCAACACTCTAGTCATAGGTGACTCTATAGTCAGGCACACTGATGTTCCACTCACTAGACTAAACAAGGAGAAAGTTACTGTCAGCTGCCTGTCAGGTGCCAGGATCCGCCACATAATGCATGCACTCAGGTCACTAAACAATAAGTACAAATATGACACTGTCATTGTCCATGTTGGTGTGAATGACTTGAGATGTACCTCCCTGGACTACATGAAAAAAGACATGGAGGAGCTCTCCGATCTTGTATCCCAGGCAGGTATGACCCTAACACTGAGTAGCATCCTGCCATCACCCAGAATGATACCACAGTACAAGGACAAAAATGATTGACTTCAACAATTGGCTATGCTTCTGGTGTCATTCTAAGGGGATCCAGTATTTGTCTGTCTGGGACGACATGATCGACAGTCCATGATGCTTTGCCAGAGATGGCCTGCACCTGTCGCCCTTAGGATTCCAGATACTGGCTAAGGCTCTTGCCACCCCTATAGTGCCTTTTTAGGCAAGGTTCAAATGACAAATTCACCACCGTAACAGGTACAAGCAAGCAAAATCTGAGGGTAATGTTACTCAATGCTAGAAGTCTAAACCTCAAAATGCACTCACTCGAGGCACTCCTTAAAATGGAGAACATTGACATCTCTGCAGTGACATAGACCTGGTTCAAAGCTCCAGAGAGCACCCCTGCATTACCAGGCTTCAATTCATACCACACCTTTCGGCCACCTAACCCAGAAAGAAGCACTAAAAGCAGAGGCGTGTCCATATTCATTAAGGATATCCACACCTCCAGGCTAGTTGCACAGCATAATGCATCCGAGATTATCCAAGTGCAAATAACTCTGGGCAAGAACGCAATCCAAATTGTAGCTTGCTACAGACCCCCCACCATGCCCCAGGATTCACACTCCTCATTTCTTGATACACTGGAAAGTATTAGGGTACAACCCAACACCCTAATAATGGGTGATTTCAACTACCCCACAATTAACTGGGAAAACTACTCATGTACCAACTCTTTTGCTCAACGTTTTCTAGAATTCATAAATTCCAACGCCTTGGATCAACTTATTCACACCCCCACCAGGGGCAGCAATATCCTAGACCTGGTCATTACTAACATGGGAAACCGGTGTTCCACACCAGAGATCAATTCCTCATTAGTCAGATCCGACCACAAGCTAATCAGCCTAGACATCCACATCCCACCCCCACCCCCAATTAGGGAAACCATCATAAAAAACTTCTAAAAAGCCAACTTCACACTTCTTAAGACAGAAGTGGCAAACTTCATGACACCCATACAGATGGACAATAGAGGTATGACTGCCGAATCCTACACAAATGCACTTTATAAGCACTTACACGAGTGCATGGATCATGCTATCCCCAACAGAACCAAGATGTTATCCTCCAAAAAAAGGAAGCCAATCTGGTGGTCCTCTGTCATAAACAAACTCTTCAACAGAAGAAAGAAACTGTTGCAAAAAAGAGTAAAATCCCATGACTGGAGGAACTCCCTTGTCAACCTCAGTAAGAAGCTGAGATCCCTCATAAAATCCTCCAAAGCTAGTTACGAAAACAAAATTGCCACTGACTCTAAAGACAACCACAAAGCATTCTATAGCTATGTCAAGAATCTAAATGGGAACACTCAGATCTGCTCTGAGTTACAGCACAATGGCACTAAATATACAGAACCAACTGATACTGCCAACATCCTAGCAGATAGGAAGAATGCAAAGTTCCTATAATCATGGCTGCACAGGTAAAAAACACACTCTCCAAAGCCAAGAACACAGCATCCATGGGACCTGACAATATCCCAGGCTGCGTTCTATGCGAACTACAGAATGAACTGGCACCCTACCTAAGTACCATGTTCAATCATAGCCTCACCTCAGGCTTTGTACCCACTGAATGGCGCACCATGACGGTTATCCCACTCCACAAAGGGGGAGCCACGACGGACCCCGGGAACTACCGCCCCATTAGCCTGATGAGCCTGGTCTGCAAGGCCATGGAACGTATCATCGTTGAACTCATAAACAAAGACATTGGTAATCTCCAAACTCTGGACCCTAACCAGTTTGGATTTGTAAAAGGTAGATCATGTCTCCTAAACCTGATTGACTTCTTTGAAGCAGTCACCAAAGCCATAGATGAGGGTAAAATGGTTCACACAGCTTATCTAGATCTCGCCAAGGCTTTCGACACCATCCCCCACTCTGGAATTATAGATAAGCTCACTAAACCAGGTATAAATCCCTATGTCACAAGATGGGTTGCCAACTGGCTCACAGACAGAACCCACACTGTGAAAGTAGCGGATTCCAAATCCGACATCAGACCAGTGACAAGTAGAGTACCACAGGGTTCAGTCCTGGGTCCTCTCCTGTTTGGTATCTACTTCTCTGAAGTGCAAGCCAACACAGAAGGTCTTTGGCTAACAAACTTTGCAGATGACTGCAAACTAGGAGCCATAATCGAAACTCCTAACGATGTGGACAAACTACAAAAGGGCCTCACTGAGACAGATACCTGGTGTCAAAGCCATGGCCTGAAGCTCAATGCCAAAAAGTGTATTGTCATCCCCTTTGGTAAAAACTCTGTACCCATGAACTACCACATAGCTGGTAGTCTACTTAATGCCGAAAATGTGATAAGAGACCTTGGGACACAGGTGGACAGTAGTCTCTCCTTTGATAATCACATCGCCACAGTGGTCAGGAAATCCTTCTACGTGGCTCATCTCATCACAAAAGGATTCTCATCCAGAAAAAAATAGGTCATTGCTCCCCTCTACTCATCACTCATTAGACCCATTATAGAGTACAACGCCCCTTTTGGTATGTACCTCACAAGACATCTACAACAACTGGAAAGACCACAGAAATACCTCACAAAGAGAATTACTGGCCTCAAATAGATGCCCTATGCAGACTGTCTCAAAAAACTACAGCTTTACTCCATCGCATATCACCTACTCAGGGGCAATCTCTGCCTAACATACAAAGCTATGTCAAACCCAGAGCTGTTGGACATGCTCCACTTAAAGAAATCCCAATCTCTCCGAGCTACACGCTCTAGGGACCTAAACCTTGTCACCACAATAAACAGAACATGCTGGGGGGATAGATTCCTGTCCCAGAGACTTCCCATACTCTGGAACAGACTACCTATCTATGTCATTAGCACTCTTCAAGAAAAATCTTGATGATTGGATGGGAAATGGGAAATTCACCCTGGAGATCACTTCTGTGGCTCTGCTCAACAGGGGCACAGGAAAATAATTTTCTTGGGTGGAGAAAGCCAGGGTACATTTTTTGGCTAGGCTTGTATGGGCCCTAGGGCCAATAGCCTAGTACCTACCTATGAACCTATGAACCTGGATAACTGGATAGGGAACAGAAAATACCCCCCTGGGATTCATAGGTTCATAGGTTGGTACTAGGCTATCAGCCCTAGGGCCTATACAAGCCTAGCCATAACAATTCCCTGGCTATTTCTTCCCACATTATTTACTTTCCTGGACCCCTGTCTAGCAGGGCAACTGACGTGATCCCTGGGGTGAATTTCCTTTCTCCCATCCAATCATCAAGGTTCCTCTTGAAGAGGTCCAAAGAGGCACTCTGCTTGACGTATATGGGCAATCTCTTCCAGAGTCTGGGGAGTCTCTGTGTGAGGAACCTATCCCTCCAGCATGTTTTGTTTATTGTGATGACAAAGTTTAGATCCCTGGAGCGTGTAGCTCTGAGGGATTGGGATTTCTTTAAGTGTAGCATGTCCAACAGCTCTGGGTTTGACATGGCCTTGTATGCGACAGAGTATAGCTGGAGTTTTTTAAGGCGGTCAGCGTAGGGCATCTGCTTTAGGCCTGTGAACAGTGGCATAGGGTGCTGACTTGTTGGAACATGGGCTATATTCTTGGATAGGCTTGTAAGGGCCTCACAGCCAGTGGCCTAGTACCTTCCTATGATCCTATCTAGCTGTTTGAAACAGTTTCAGACAACTTCATCTGGTTATCTGATTATTTTTTGCTTGTTTTTATTAACCGCAGTTTTCCATTTTTAATCAATTATTTACTAAAATTTTGTTTTTTTTCACATTTGGATTTCTTAAATTGGTATTTTTTAAAGCTCTGTACAACTGTATGTGATTGTCTCTTAAGCTAGTTCACTGCATACATGAATTAGATATGTAGACTCTGTGCATTTTATTTCTTACCTTTAATGGCTGTCATACCTCTCAACAGTTCATATTTTCACAGAATGTTCAGATGCTTGCCTGATATTTTTGCTTTGTTCCTCATAAAATTTGTGGTTTTCTGGAGGATGAGGATGGAAGTCACTAAAGAATGACAGACATTTGAGTTTCAGACTTCATCTACTTCAGAAAATGATTGCTAATGTAAATCCTTTTATTCTAATATCTTTCTAATTTTATAAAAGCAATATTTAGAATTTGTCTCCATTCTAGGCCTTTGTCCTCCCTCATAATTTTTGTCTTTTTTCAGATTTATTGAACTACCAGGTTATTTGGTATGACTGCTGTATGTTGAAAAAACATATTTAAAGCACATTATTTCAGAATTATTAGTTTGTACTTTAATGACTCAAAAACATATTAAGATTTTTTTAAAACAAGAAACATCTTTATTAAATTATCACTTATGACATAGGCATAGACAATCACACATTTATATAAATTAAAGCAAACCATATTGACAAAATTTTAGTTGCACATATTTTACATTACTTATAATATAACCAGTCACTGTCAGTCATACATTACCTAGCTCATTCCGATCTTGCCTTCTTTTAAACCTCCTTCCTCCTCTGAGTGCATTGTTCCCATAATTCCCATATTTTGTCTATGCAATTTGCTCATACACTTTTCTAAAGATCCCATTTCCAGTTGTTTTAGCTCTGTTACTATATTCGCTGCTTCTAGTACAGCTGGTTTAGACTTTGATTTCCATTTTCTAGTAACTTTTTTGGCAGCCACCATAATTAGACTCAGCAAGGATTTTATGTCTAGGCAATTCTTATTCTGTATCATAGCTCAGAAAAATAATTTCCCTAGTTACACCAATTTGCTCACCCAGTATCTCTGATAGAATAGTCTGTAAGGCATCTTTAAAGTCTGCCAACTCATATCACTCCCAGAAGATATGTTCCCAGTTACCTCTTTCTTCCCCATCACACATCCAGCATTTGCAGTCTACCTGAAGAAAAATTCTCTGGAGTCTACTTAGGGTATAAAAATACCTATTTAAACACTTCCAACCAAGATCCAAAATCTTCTAGACTTTGATTTCCAGCTTGTTTGTTGATATATAACTGCTCACAACTGCTGACATGGATATGAGTTGTTGGGGGGTTACAGTATAGCTAACTGACTGTGTAGTCAGACTTCTAGTTTTTGGAAATATATTTTTTGATTTATAGTTAAGGTACAATTAGACATTTAGAGGCATATTATAAGCCATATGATTTAAGTGCATCAAGTTTTCCAGAAATTAATTGGATCTAGTTGTTTTAGTTTATTCTGTAATTATTTCAATGACAGCTTAAAGTAACAAATAATGTTATTGTGTGTTTGTAGAAGAGGGAGTTGTTTATGTTTGGTACCTTTGTTGCTGCCCTCTACATACATACATACATACATACATACATACATACATACATACAGATATTTCAAGCACGGGCATTAAAAGCCCTTCTAGTGTGCCAATATACCAAAACACTTGTTTCCATAATAAGTGTCCAGGCCGTTCTTAAAAATATCTAAAATAGTACTTGCTTTAATGTAATTTGGTAGGCTGTTCCATGCATCAGCTGCTCTGTCAGAGAACCAATTAGTACACTTCTCATTCCTATAGAATCTTCTACATAGGTTATCTAATGATTCTCTAGTACTTTTTGATAGCCACAAACATTCCCAGAGTTAGTTGTCACTAAATGCCGTATATACCTGAATAAGATCTCCTCTTATATATTTGTAACGACACTGTACAAGTTCAGATATTTTAGTCTTTCATAATAACTTAAATTTTCACATCCATGGATACACTTGGTATATTTCTGCTGTAGTCTTTCCAGTTTACTCATGTTTGTTTACTTATAGGGTTTCCATACTGTTATTCCATACTCACGTTTGGGTCTAATGTAACTAACAAACAATGACTTCATTATTTTTGATTTCCTAGATTTTATAAATCTTTTTATACAACCTATAGTTTTATAACTATCATTAACCAATTGGTTGATATGATTAGAAAAATTCAAAGCTGAATCTACCCATGTACAGAGGTCCTTAAATGAGTCTACAGTTTCAATCTCTGTGTGCTGTATTAAATATTCACCTTTCAATTTATGTCTCCCAAATCTATTATGCTTAGTTTTTGATGTATTTATCAGCATATTATTGTCCTGTGCCCAAATGGTCAATTTAGTCAAGTTATTTTGCAGACATGGGTCTATGTCATTTAATTGACCGCCCAGATGTTTGAACACCAGAAGTTCGAACGAGGAAGTTCGAAAATTGAAAATGTTGAAGCCGCGGAAATACGAATTCTTTCCCAGGGAAAGAATTTGGTTGGTTGTTTCTGCGGCTTTGACATTTTCTCCACTGTGGTGTGAAAGTTACGGAACGGGTTAAGGTAAGTGTGTGAGTAAGATGGAAGTTGGAGTTAGGGTGCAGGTAAGGTAAGTGTGCAATAGTGAAGGACTTTAGGGTTAGGGTGCAGGTAAGGTAAGTGTGCAATAGTGATGGACTTTAGGGTTAGGGTTTGGGTTAAGGTTAGTGCATAGATAGTTGTGTATGTAAGGTTTAGTGTAGGTTTATTAGGTTTTTGTGTACTTGTGTTGTGTGTGTGTTTTTCGGAACGGCAAACTTTTTCCCTGGGAAAGAATTCGTTGTTCCTAGGTTTTGATGTTATCACATTTCGAACTTTCAAATTCGAATATATGGTGTTCGAAATTTTGGAAGTTCGATTATGTGACATACACCCTGCAGACATACCTTATCTGTAACACATGTAATCAGTTTACTCACTTTCAGGTCATCTGCATATAGACAGTAGAACACTTCAGATGAAAAAGTTAGGTCTGAAAGATACAATCTAAACAAGTAAGGGCCTACGACAGAGCCCTGTGGGACACACTGACTGTAACCAAGGATTTCACCTGTCCAGTTGCTGTACTTGCCATGTCCTATTTGTAAGCCATGCAGCTATCCATCTTATCAAGAGCACATCAATACCTAGTTGTACTAATTTATTGGTCAGTGTTTTGTGTATGACCCTGTCAAATGCTGAAGTTAAATCAATATAAATTACATCACATCACAATTTTTCATTCATAGCTGTTATTATATTGTTATAGAACATCATGTTACAGGCAATATTAGATCTGTTTTCAACATATGCATACTGATATATGGCTTCAAGTCCCAACCTTTCCAGTTCTGACAATAACTTATCCAATATTACCTTCTCCATTATTTTTCCACAACATGAAAGTAGACTTAAGGTCTATATGACTCTGGGTTTGTCCTAATCCACTTTCCCTTCAAGACAGGTTAAATAAGTGCATGTCTCCAATCTTGAGGAATCTTGTGGAATCTCCCCATATTTATATGACCTAGTGAATAATAGATACAATGGTACCGTAAGTTCTTGCTGAAGTGTTCTCAGGTCATTGTTACTAATTCCGTCTCCTCCTTGTGCTTTGTTTGGATCCAGTTGGCGCAGTTCTTTTTCAATATAATCTAATTTGATTCCAGTATCTGGGGTTACCTGGATATCAAAAGAACAACTTATTACTCCTTTTGTGGAGCCAAACTGTTTTGCATAAGATTTTGTAAATATATCTAAATTTTAGAATCTGCACACAGTTTATCAATGTGTGTGTCTTTACTCCTTCCACATCTTATGTATCTATAAAAATGTTTCCTATTATGCTTAATATCTTTATATAACGTTTCTTCAAAATTTCTTGATCTTGTCTCACACCATGCTTAATCTGTTTGTCCAGCTTGTTTATTTCAGTTTTCAAAGTTGCAGTTCGACCTCTCTTCCATTTTGTATATTTTTTTGTCTCTCACCTTAATCAGATATTGTGTTCTTATGGAAATATATCCCCCTGATGTTGTATGCCTAGATTCTGATGTTAAACTTTGTTTGATTTTTTGCACTCAAACAATTTCTCTTACAAAACTTTCCACATTCCATCTGCAGTTTTTCCACTGAACACCTCACTCCAATTAGTTTTACATAGTGACTGTTTTGCTTCCATATAATCTGTAATTAACCTTCCGTGCATTGGCTTAGATTTAAGTTTGGCAGAATTATCTAGCAACAAATTAACCTTTATAACCCCATGATCACTGCACATCAATGGTAGTAAAACTTGACTTGAAGTAACAGTAATTTCTTTAGGAACACAATCAATGTCTAGTATGTTCCGTCCCCTGATAGGTTTTTTACAATCTGAAGCAATTGTTGCCTCTGAATATACATTGTGAATAATGTCCTTACTGACATTGTTGAATCAATATTATTCCTGTCTGTTTCTGGTAAATTTAATTCCCCAGCTAACATTATTCTTCCCTCCTGTGTTTCATGTAAGAAATGTATGAATTCCTCTAGGTCATCTGCAGTTGATTTCGGTGGTCTATACACTCCAACAATTGTTATACGTTCCAAGGTTGACTTTATTGTCACAGTTACACAGTCTATAGCATTGGTGTTATCACTGAACATGTAATAATCACAGGTCTCATAATTATCTTTAATCACTATCATAACACCTCCACCTGATTTTTTGTTAGAATGTCTGTTACAGTAAAAACATTTATACCCTGACAGAACTGGTTTCCAGTTATTGTTCTTTAACCATGTTTCACAAACAATAACAACATCAAACTTGTGGGAATGTAGTAAATTTTCCAATAAAAAAATATTATTATCAATGCTCCTATCATTAACAACCATCAGAAATGCATCAAATGTTGCTATCTGTGAACTGTTACATTTTCAACCTGGCAAAAATCCTGCCTAGTGTTTGTCAAATTTTGCAAAATATCTGCTGCAAAAATTATCTTCCCTGATCTTGAGAAATGCATGCCATCCTGTCTTAACAAATGTGTGCCCAAAAGAAGGCTTGGATGCTCTACACATTTCCGTTTTTTAAAACAAGACATTTTTTCCATGTAGGTATTTTCTCCAAAAATCTTTTCATTCACAGTGACCTGACGAACCTTTCTATAGGTGATTTGTGAAAAATATGTCCTAACACCAGTACAAGCTATCAGTTCCCTACTAACAGTCAGAGAATCCTTGCAGATGACATAATTTGTACCAACATGAATAAAAACGGATCTGTACTTCCTTATATTAAGGCATTCCAAGGCTTGTCTCATTTCTTCTATTTTTGCTCCTGGCAAGCATAACACTATTTGATGTTCATTATCATCTCTGCAAATATAAGTATCAGTTCCTCTAATAATTGAATCTCTGATTACAAGAATATCTTTGCTGGCCAGCTCTGAAGAATCTTCAGCTTCTAATACAGTAATATCCGCTCTGTCAATTGCTATGAAGCATAGATCTTCATCACCGTTAGTCTTATTAATCCCACTGTTTTTATTGTGTATTAAACTCTCATCCAGCTGGTATTGTAAATCCACAGCTTGAGCCATGCAGTCAGTATCTGTCTTTCTCTTCTTTTTTTCTAATAGTAATGTTCTTCAGTCCTTTTACTTCCATTTTTTCTTCCTTTTTCACCTGCCCCTTGCCTCTTTCTTCTAACTTCTCTGTTGGAAAAATGATGCCTTCTTCTGCAGATTAAAGGTTTTCTGATAGAAAAATATCATCATTACCTGTGTGTTACATAACAAAGCAGTGTCCTTTTTACTAGATATTCTCTTTCCTTTACAGTCAGTAATCAGTTTGCTTTTCATTCCTTGTTATTTGTTGTGAACTTCTTCCTTCCTTTCTTTTTTGTTTCCTTCTAAACAAACTGGATCCTCAGATTGCTGAGTACTTATATCCAGAATTCCAAAGTTGTCAGGGACATCTTCTTGTTTCATCTGGCACTTCTACAGTAGCTTCCTTTGGACAGCCAGTTCTCTCTGATGTGCCTCCCTCTTTATCCTGGTGCTGCCTGATAATCTCCCCATTTTGCCCTCTCTCCTGCCAAGGAAGGCACCCTCCCATTTTTCCCAGTGTTTTGTGAGCTACCTCTCACCTTTGCCCAGCCTGCCTAGTTTCCACCATTCTTTCTATTTAACAAAAAAGTTCTGCCTTCCTTTTTTGATCCCATCTGAGAATTCCCTTTAACCTTTAGCCTTTTATTGCCATTGTTGCCTTATGCAGGAATTTAAGGCTAGCAATTAGGATGTAGCATGGAGTCTACAAGGAGTGAATAAGAAATGTGGAGAGTATAGGAATGGGAGAGGGTAGGAAACAGGAAATAGAAATTTCTGCTGTAGATTTTCTCAGACATATCTGAGTGAATGCAGAACAGGCACAAGCTATTTACTGATGACAAAGATAAATGCAGTAATGGAGAAAGGAGGAAAAGTGTAGAGAAGCATTCTGGGAGGCTGACACATCTGGCAGAAAACTGGCAGTTGATATTTATGGAAGACAAATGCAAACTACAACAATTAAGCCCCAACAGCCTCAGTATGAAATACCACTGGGGGGAGTAGAAATGATTGCAATAATGGAGATAAATAAGATGGGGTGCTGATTCCACCTGTTTTCTGAAGTTCTGTGAAAGAACAGAGTGAAAGGTAAGGGACAGCAGCTAATAGAATGATGACTTATGGGGGCTTTGATCAGGTTCCACCTTGAATACAGCATGCAGTTCTAGAGGATATACAAGAAAAGGGACATCAGGCTGCTTGAAGGAATCCTTCCTTTGGATGAAACATTATGCTGAGGTCTCATCTGCCCAAACTCGGCTGAATGTAAAAGAAAAAATCATTGCACTTATCAAAAAAGAGTAGTGGCACTTAAAAAAACAGATAAGTTACACATTTAATGCCACATAACAATATATGTCTATATTTTTTATATGATTCATTCATTGTAACAAATGTACACACCACAAAAACATCTGGTATTCTAGAAACAAAAAATAATTATTCTTCCATTTGTCCTTTTCATACTTATTTCTCATTATCTTTTATCAACCCCAGTGTTTATTCCACAACCACATCCTTATTTTCTCCATTATTTTTACCCTATCCAGTTTCTTATAAATAAAACTTCTTTTGTTCTTGCTTGCCATATTTGCTAATAAATAGCCTTACACATTTTATCTTTTTGATCCAGCTGTCTTTTACAATATTCCTCAGAATAACCATATAATGTGTCTTCCTTGATTGTATTTCCTAAACCATTACAATCTTTCCTTTTTATCATTTCCAATATCTTTATAATGCTTGTACATACAAAGAAATCATGTTCCATTGTTCTTTCTCTTCAAATTTATCACAAATTCTTTCTTTCCCCTAATATCTTGTATATCATTCCCCCTTTTACTGGTAGTTTCTTCAACACTAACATTCACATGAAATTTTTCTCCTATTTTTAAAACATTCCCTTCTATCTCTTGTTCCATTTTTATTTCATCTCCCAAACATTCCCAAGGATATATATATATATATATATATATATATATATATATATATATATGTGTGTGTGTGTGTGTATATAAGCGCTACAGAATCCTGAAAGCCCAAAAGCCTGGAGACCAAAATCTCGAAAGTTCAAAATACTGAAAACACACAGGATACCAACACTTACTATATTCCAGCATAAGTACATACAGAAACATATTAGCCTTCGATTATACGTAGGAGAGAAAGAGGAGAAACTGAAAATTGTAGGAAGAGTTAGAGAGAACATGTGAAAAAAAATTAAAGAAAAATGACAAACAGAATAAAGAGGATGAAGACTGATGAAAATGATGATGGGAGAATGGATATGTTTAAAGGCAGGAACTATATCATGGGAGCAAGGGAGCCCGCAGCATTTTTTGCAGGGGGGTGCAAACCCAGAGCCCCACCCATGCAGCCCCAGAGCCCCGCCCATGCAGCCTCACCCCCTCCACCCACGCAGCCATTCCAGTGTCCCATTACTTGGATATTTCCCCCCATTTGTCATAGACACTGTTCAAATCTCTCTGTGTGCATACCGTTTTATGCTTTACTTCTACAATGATTACAGATATTTGGATTTCATTTACAACTTTTATTTCAAATTTTATAGCACAAACATTGATAGACATTTACTAAACCTAAACAAAGCAATAGTCTTACAATGAAAACAGACTTAGCATTAAAACTTCTCTACCTTTGAAACCCACATTCATCGAAACAGCAGTGAAATCCACATTCAAAGAAAATGCATCTGGCCAGTGGCAGGGTAAGTTTACTTTTGGGCTGTTTTCAAATCATAAGCTCATTGCACACATTTTTAGAACCATGCAAAAGTTCTTTGATTCAGCTTCCTGACTATATCAATTATACTATATAATAATTGAATTATATCCCTTGTATAGTACAGCACCACTTGTTAGAGTGTGTTTTAAATTTATAGTTCTGTACATTTTTCCTTTAAGCAATGAAACAAATCATATAAACCAATAATGATAACCTGCCCAGTTCAGAACATTTAAACCCTAGGGCCACTCAAACTTCTGTCATACAATCCACCAATATCAATCAATATGCAGAATCTCTGCAGAAGTAAAAGTCATCTGAATAATTCCACATTAAAGAGATCTGAAACCAATGAAGAGGTTGTTGCTAGAAAACAACTTTATATTTCAGTGTTTCATTTACAAATTCAGTGCCTGTTGCCCTTGAAGAATAAATTGCCTATGTTACAGTAAAATAAATGGTAAGCTGGTATATTGCAATAGGGAATGGGAGGCAAGCTATAAAACAGGTTCATAGTTATTAGGTGTCTAATCCAAAGGAGGACATACTAAGGACTGCAGTACCATACTCCCTTAAAATACAAATGTACATGCTGTAGGAATAGAACCTACAGCCCTTTGCATCAAGATGCAAGAATGCTACATGCTGTGCTAACACTGCTTTAAAATTCTATACCACAATAATGATACCATTTGCTAAACAAAACAGTTGCACATTTTAAGCAGACTTAGCATGAGCAGCAGTAACCTTTGCTTCCCTTGAAGCTCACAATTCCTTGAAAATGCACTTGAAAATAAATTCCAGCTGCTAGATCTAACTAGGGCATCTCTCTCTCTCTCTCTCACACACACACTCTCTCTCTCTGACGCTGTCTCTCTCTCTCTCTCTCTCTCATACACACACACACACACCTCAACTTCTTAGTGCAAGAAATCTGGACAAAGCCTAAAATAAACAGGGACAGATTATAAATATTGCTTTCATGAACTTATAAAATTGCCAGAATAACTGGATTTGTGTTGGTATGCATTTTTCTAAAGGATATGATGCCTAAAACTATTTAGCAACTTTAATCCTTTTTAGGAGGCATATGGGGCAAAAATCTGGACATTCTGCAAAAACCTGGACAGCAGAGGGGTATGATTCCTCCCTTTTACACACACACACACACACACACACACACACACACACACACACACACACACACACACGCCCCAAACTAGGGACACATTTAGAAAGTTGCTAGAATAACAGGATTTGTTTTTGAATATATTTTCTGAAGGATATCAAGTCTGAAACTCAAATGCATGTCATTTATTTAGTAACTTTAATCCTTGGCTCATCCTAGTGATTTGTCAAAAACAGAATTTTTATGAGGAACAGACCAAAAATATAATGCAAAAATCTGAACATTCTGTGAAAATCTGTATAGTTGAGAAGTATGAGTCACACACATTCATCCCTCTACCTCCTTAGAAAGTGGGATAGAACAACATGTTTTGCATTAGTATGCATTTTCTGAAATATATGAAGTGTAAAGCTCAAATGTCTGCCATTATTTTTTGAGTTCAGTCCTCAATGATTTGCCAGAAAAACACAATTTTATTAGAAAGAAACAGAAAATATGAGGGAGAAATCTGGATAATTGCATGGTATTAACCCCCACCACACACACACACACACACACACACACACACACACACACACACACACACACTCATACCTCCCTCTTTCTCTGTCACCGCGGTAACATTCTAACAGGGCTCTTACACCCCAAATCACCAAACAATGTTTCTGTTATCAGGACAAACTCTACATTAACATTTTCCTTAGACAATCTACACATGTACGGAAACTAAAGACATCCTGTATTTTTAAGCAATGGCTTAAGCTGCATGAATGCTTCCGCCATCAAGAAAAACTCCACATTAGCATTTTCTTGGATATCAAATGCTAGTCTCTCCTCAAAAAATTAAGTAAAACTAAAATGCATTGCATTTTTTTTCCAAGACTAAGCTTGTATCTCTAATGACTCCTATAGCCCTCTATATCAAGATGCAAGTATCTACCTGCTGTGCTACTAACAGATACATTTGGGAACCAATGCAGTTGTCCTTAGGGGTCCTTAGAGGGCTGAAGATATACTCTACATTATTTTTATCAGGTCATTTGACATGCTATTGTATAAAAGAATGGTGGCAAATAAGCAGGCTTTAGGGTACTGTCTTAGGCTAAGATAGAGAATAGTACACAGCGTGCAAAAGGGAACCAAGCCTATTTTGGCGAAAGAATGTTTAGTACCGGTGTCCAGTCTGGTAAGTTCTGACAGCAGTGCTTCTGAATTTCATTATAATTATTACAACTGATTTAAAGACACATGAGAAGACTACTGGCACAGTCTGAAATTGAAACAGCTAATAATAAATGGAATACAAAAATCTTCAAAGTAAAGAACTGAAATGAGCCAAGTAATTGAAGGATTGAATGCAGCAGTAACTAAAATGGAAAAGCCCTGGAAGTTTTTATATTTAGTCACATGGAATGTGTTGAAAGAAAACTTGTAGAATGGATTGAGGGATACAGTTTCCTCTAGGAAGACATGCCACCAGAACAAAATATTAAGTTTGAGAGCTCAGAGTACTGCATTTAATGTTGCATAACTCACATCTGCAAGACCATTTGCTGGAATTTCAAAATCTTGCGGGACAGTGCAGACAGACAAAGATGTATAAGTCAGCAGATCACAGGCAGATCACAGTACTTATGTTACAAGGAAAACAGCTTAATTTTACACCATGCATCCTAATACAGCTAAATTAGTTTGGTTTGTGCTAGAACTAGAAAATAACAGGTGAAATGCAGATGTTTACTTCACATGGCTATACAGCTACTACTCAAAAAAACAAAAAGAAAGAAACATACAAATGTCATCTATTTTAGAGTACAAATCAATAGTATGATCAAAGCTGTTTTGCTATCCCTCTCCTGCAATGTCGTTTTTAACTGACGGCAATGGTTGCAAGCAGCGATCAGTCTGACTATTTTTTCAGTCACTTTGCTGTCCCGCACATTAGTCTTCAATTCGCTGCATGCAGTTTGGTTATACACATTGCACAGCAGTATGGCAACCCAGCCATGACATGCCTAATGAAGACTAGCAGACCTTATCCTTGGGTAATTCATTCTTTATTTATAGTCTTATCCTTTCAGTCACAACTGCTTACTTAGTTCCTCACTAATAGAGTTCTTGTAACAGCATAAATGACCAAGAAAAATGAGACATTAATGCCTATACAAACTGAAACATCCTCTATTCCTTACCAAGCTTAATCAATATGTTAATCATGGTGCTCCTCCTACTTATTTTTAGGTTTCTACGGATTCTGCCTATTTTATTAACCATAGCTAGCCATTTATTTCTTTAAAGTAGACTTACATTAAGAAATTTCACACAGTCTATGAGCTATGTGGTCACTTGCTTTCTGAAATTTCAGGCAATCTGCTTAGGCCAACTGTGTTATCAAGATTTTCTTTGTGACACAATTCCCAATCTTGTAATAAAACATGAAAATAAATGAGAAATGACCACTTTATGGGTTCTTATAAGGTATCTAACAAAACAGCTTCTGGGAAAATATCTGAGGAAATCATAAAATTATATAATGAAAAAATGCCACAGAATAACACATTTTATGAGAGTACCCCTCTGATATTGATATTCCATCTGAATCACCTGCTCTGCACTGCATTTATGAGTCGCTAAACACACAAAACTGTATTTTTTAACTTTCTTTCATCTTGTATTCTTTAGATGCAGATGCTCGGAGCTATAAACAAACAAAAAAAAAACATTAGTATGAATGTCTCTGTGGAATTTCATTTTTTTTTTATATAACATGCTGCATAAATGTAATTGTAGAATATGTTTGTTATCAAGCATTCTACATGAGTCCTTCAGGAGGTCAATGAAAACATTGATCGAGAGGAAAATAATATTATTGTTTTATAGTGAAAGCCTTTGATCTTTTGGGATATAAGATGAAGACATAGCAGTCTGGTATACTTGTAAAGGTACCCTACTACTCCCAAGCACAGTGGAATGAGTCCCGCTACCCCCCAACAACCACATCTGAGACATCACTTGCCAAAATCCAGCTAATTGCTTTGCAAGTGGCATGACCTATAATATACTAAAAGGACAAAGAGCTTTTTAATAAAATTTAACCTCCAGAAGCATTCTAGCTAAAATCTGTATGCTGCCTACCATCTCTCAGCATTTTAATAGCCTTGATCGTTGCCAACTTACAAACATTTGAAAAGCTGTTTTCTTAGTTTGCAGTTAGTTTCAGTCTTTTACTTATTATATTTTATTACAACCTGAAGACTGAGTTTATAAATGCTGGCTTGCTCTTAGCATGACATTAAGAGAATGATATTTAAAGATTACTGATATGCGAGGCTGAAATAAAAACTGTACCCATTCTGCCTTACTCTCCATTCAAGAAGACATGTTGTTACCTTTTATTAGCCCCACTTAATTTCTGTTTAGTTTACTTTCCTCTGATTTCATCCTCTCTGTGAGAATTATTTCATGCCTATTTTTTGTAATTCCTTATTACACAGCAGATTTTTAAAGACTCCTTAAACCATCACTAGCTGTGACATACTAGCAATGCAGTTAAGTCTAGGAACACCAGTCAACATTTTCCAGAAGAAGTGATAGAGCACAGCAGAAAATCTCCTGGATTGTTATAGGTTCACCCTCAACTGTGAAAAGACTGGGGCTTGTGTGCTCCTGCTCCCTGGCATCAGTATAAACCTATACAATAAGTGCTTAATATATGCTGTCAACACACCTACCTCTCCTACATTCGTCCACGCAATCCGAATGTCCTCTGGGATTCAAATTCCCAGTAGGCGTGAAAGATGAAGGCATAAACCATTGGTCGCACAGACACAAGACGAAAACAAGTTGCAAACACCTGTTGCATCTGTGCGACTGTACGGGATGCAAAGGGTGTTCTTAAAGAGGAACACCCTTTAAAAAAAAACTTTTTTTTTAAATTAAAGTATAATTAATTTCTCGGCCAGCCGGTTCCAGGGGGGTGCAAGTGCACCCCCTTGCACCTGCCTGTAGGTGCCCATGCATGGGAGGGTTAAAGACAGAGCAAGGAAGTATAAAATAAAAGCATTAAAGGAAAGAGGAAGAAAGAAAAGGGATAATGTATAATCTGTGAATAATATCTGTAAATGTAAATGGTATAAGATGGTCATATATCAATGGTATTAAAAAGAAATGCAGATATTTGTTTGAATGATGTCAGAAATACTAAGAATAAAAAAATGGAGCAATTAGAGTATTTATGGGGGAGAAAGTTTTAAGGAATCTATGTGTGGTTAGCTTTGTTAGTGGAAAATGAACAAGTTACAATATTAGACCACATCATAGTTAAAGTGGGAAGAGTGCAGATGGTGGATATAAGTGAAAAAAGGTAAACCAGGGAAAATTATAATGGTATATGTTCATAATAATGTAAAGTAAAGGGAAGATTTGTTTGAAATGTTAAAGTGATTATGATGGGAGATTTTATTTGTAATATGAGAAAACAAAAAGGTAAACTAACAAGAGGCGTAATTAATTTGAGAGGCTATATAATGATGGGACAAATGAAAATTGGTAAAGAGAGAGGGTTTATGTATATTATGACAAATGCAAAAAGACAAAGAGATTTTATAATGTATTCCGAGATAATAAAAGAAATTAAAGGAGAAAAATGATGGCAGATTTTTCAGATCATGAGAGAGTATGGTCAGTAATAGGTGTGAAAGAAGATGTAATTAAACAAGGAAAATGGTTAAAAAGTTAAATGGAGTATATATTCAGAAATAATTTTGAAGATGAGACAAAACTAATATGGGAAGAGCATAAAACAATAAGGTTTACATATGATAGCTATTGGTGGTTAGAATATAAAACAAAGACAAAAAAGTCATGTGGAACTTGAAAGGAATCATTTATATGATGAAAAGAAATTATGGAACATATAGGAACCAATAAACTGTATGTGAAGAGAAAAAGAGAATGGTATATGGAAAATAAGACAATACTAAATCTGTTGAAAAGGCAAGCATTGCTGGTGCAAGGGACAAAAGAAGAGATTATGCCCTTTTACGGAAAAAGTAAAGAAACAAATTTTGATTGTAGTTAGTATTAAATTAGAAGGTAGACACACCATAACAAAGCAGGATGATATAGAAAAGGAACTGATTAAGTATTTTAATGATAGTTTTAGTGAAAATGGGATATGTAGGAAAAGGAAATGGGAGACAGAAATATTAATAAAGGAAGAAAATGAAGCATTAAAGAAGTACAAGACTGTTGAAGAAGTGAAAGAAGCTTTAAAGAAAGCAGACAAGAATTCTGTTCCTGGTCTGAATGAATCAGATTATAAATGGTATAAAAATATGACCAAAGAGCAATATAATATATTAGTCAAGTTATTGAATGAATAGAAGGAAAGGAGGTTAATTAAAGAAGGTATTTGTGAAGGAATTATTAAAATAATATAAAAAATGGAAGTAAGGAATCATTAAAGTAAATTGAGACCAATAATGCTGGTGAAAACCAATTATAAAGTATCAGTATGAATTATGCAAATAAGTTTCAATAATGTATTGATGAGAATATAGAAAGAATGTGTTTATGACATAAAAAATGGCAAGTGAAACAAATATGATTATTTTAAAAGTAGGATATAATATTAAGGAAGAAGCTGGAATCATAGGAAGTGTTGTGGTAAAAGCATTTGATAATGTAGAAAGGAAACAGTTATGCAATATATCAGAGGTGTATAAGATATATGAACACGTTAGGTTACTTAGATGAGTATATGAAAGTAGTTATATTGGAGTTATGGTGAATGGACAGATAACTGGAAAGATACGTATACAGAAAGAAAGAAATAAGACAAGGGTGTCAGTTAAGTAGTATGTTATTTGCTTTAATTATGAATTTGGTAATAGAAGAAATTTGAAAGGGTATGGATAATGCAGTGTACAGATTTAAATAAGAAATAGAAATCCCTTTAGTAATGATATGAGCAGATGATGTAGTGATTATGCCATAAAGCATGGTTTGGGTAGTAGAAGTAATACAAAAGTACAAAAATAGGGTATGCAGAATTAAATCTCAATAAAGAAAAAAATATAAAGGATTAAAATAAAATGTTTAAAAACCAGGGATTAATTTTGATAAGAAAAAAAAGTAAGATAATAATTTTAGAAGATTATGAAAAAAAATAAAAGAATAAATGGAAAGTGTTATTGGAAAAAATACAGAGGATAAGTAAATTATGGAACTCCTTCACATTTTAAAAAGTTAGTTTATTTAATAAATTAATTTCTGCTAGGTATTGAGTTATTAAGTGGCAGTGTTTCCAAGTGAGGTGGATAAAGAATTGGTGCAAATGGTGTATAATATTACATGGGGATCTAGGCTGAATCTGATAAAAAGGGGGTTGTTTATAATAAGGAGGAGAGATGATGAGGACTGAATTTGAAAATCCCAGTGGTATATTTGTTGTCCTTGTATACACAGTGGATTTTAAGACTGATAAAATGGAAGATTAAAAATTGTGGCAAAATTAATGAGAAAGAAATATATTGGATGTTTAGGAAGGAATAAACCAGGAAAAGAGAATGAAGGATATGTAGAGGGAAAGGAGTTAAGTCACAGAATGGGAAAAAAGATAACGTATTGCAAGGTTAATATAAATGAAGTTGAACAAAAAGATTATGGCACTGGAAGATTGTCATGGATTTCTGTGTGTGTGTGTGTGTGTGTGTGTGTGTGTGTGTGTGTGTGTGTGTGTGTATGGGTCCACTTTGTAATCTCAAAATAATGAAATCCTGAATTTCAGTATTTTGAGACCACAATCACGAATGCACACAATACCGACAAGCAACAAACCCGAAACTGACGTCACCGAAAGCACAAAATCACAAAAATGAGTGTTGTGACTTTATTTCTATAGTCTGTGAATTCCCACTGCTGTAAAACCCTCAGTATGTGACTTCCCAGCTTTGTAGTTGCATCTTCCACCATTGTAAATCCCAGCACTGACAGTGTATCCAACAAGAATAGTGCATAACACACCAACACGGAGATACTAGTGGGAGACTCCCCAATTACATTTGTAGCACTCTAGCTGTTGCTTTCAGAAACCCTGGTGTGTCATATGTCTCCTTATTTGCAAGGATGATCTCAAACTGGCTGTGCCTCCTCATCAATCAACGCCTTTTAGGGGACGGTGGACATCCACTAGCTAGGCGATTCCTCAGGATGTGTGTGTGTGTGTGTGTGTATGGGTCCACTTTGTAATCTCAAAATTGTAATCTCAAAATAATGAAATCCTGAATTTCAGTATTTTGAGACCACAATCACGAATGCACACAATACCGACAAGCAACAAACCCGAAACTGACGTCACCGAAAGCACAAAATCACAAAAATGAGTGTTGTGACTTTATTTCTATAGTCTGTGAATTCCCACTGCTGTAAAACCCTCAGTATGTGACTTCCCAGCTTTGTAGTTGCATCTTCCACCATTGTAAATCCCAGCACTGACAGTGTATCCAACAAGAATAGTGCATAACACACCAACACGGAGATACTAGTGGGAGACTCCCCAATTACATTTGTAGCACTCTAGCTGTTGCTTTCAGAAACCCTGGTGTGTCATATGTCTCCTTATTTGCAAGGATGATCTCAAACTGGCTGTGCCTCCTCATCAATCAACGCCTTTTAGGGGACGGTGGACATCCACTAGCTAGGCGATTCCTCAGGTCCTCCACACTATCCTGTTCCCTTGCCAAAATCCTCAGTAGAGAGAGGTCTGTTGTCTTGGCACCCAGTAAACATTTGAGACGGCGGTGCCATGCCTCCACCGAATTCTGTGTTCTTGGCAAAAATAATGTGTTGAGATCATGGATATTCCAAAATGAGGTTGGGAATAACGGGAAATCTACTGAAAGATGTGGTTCTAGTTGTAAACTTCCTTTTCCTTCCCAGCACATACCAGTTTCCAAAGTATGTCACCAAGTCCCTCCCCTCCATGGGAAATATCTCCTTCAGAGTGTAATAGGCCTGCACAACCTCCTCTTCAGGCAGAAAAGCTAAAGCTATGATAGACTTTACAGCCTATTGAAATTGCAGCTGTGTACTGTATATTGGAGCTAAGCCAAGCTGCCGCACCTTTCACCACACATTTCTTCCAAAGTGGAACAGTCAGCCTTTAGACTTCACTCCACTAATGTTTACACTAATGCTTTTTATTGCAGCAATTTCAAAGTCACATAATACATATTGCAATGAGCTTTCAAACCCTTGTTCTGCCAGTAACTGGAATACACAGTCCCACATTCCATTGTATGATTTTTAAACATTTCTTACTCATTAAACAATAGAGTAAGGGGACTGATTTGCTGTATCCCCCATAGCGTACCACCCAATGGATGCTGTACAGCTGTCTACACATTTCCCCTTTATAGAAAAATGTGCAGTCCATTAGCCAGATCGTTGTATGGCTGAGATCAAACAGATTGTTCACTGTACTGAAGGCAATCACCACAGTATCACCAGCTACATCTACCACCCTTTTTTCTACAAAATTGCCTGTTTTAATGGGATAGTCCTGCAAATTGAGAGTACATAGGGTCAGGTGTGGGTTATGAGTTGTTACTGTTTGTTTCAGACAGACTCTCCTGATCTGTTGCAGGAGAGCTCGTCTATTGGGCAGGTCATGTACTAGATCAGTTGATGTGGAAGCTAGGGCGTCTTCCACTAGCAGACACGGTGCATCCCTGGACACTTCAGCCTTGTGGTTTAGCTTGCTGCATAGCGTGTACTTCTCAAACTCAGTTGGATCACCACTGTGATTATGTGGGACACTTTTCCTAAGCAGCTCATTGGTAGATACAGTAACAGTAATTAGCCTACCTTTACACTTTTCAGCTGTCTTCCATTTACAGCACCAGTACTTTTTTTCATGTGCTGTACATTCTACATGGTATACATAGCCCTCCACTATTAGGAATTTCTTCCCTTTTTGCGATACTGTGGTTCTGTAAATGTTTCCAATACTTCCTGATGGGAGGTAAGTTGTGGACGCCATTGTTTCATGTACTATGTACACCCTTTACAGGGCATTGGGGGTATTTATACAGTTTTTTTGGTACTCTAATATGCCATGATTCTGCAATTTAGGTGTTGTGTGCATTCGTGATTGTAGTCTCGAAATACTGAAATTCGGGATTTCAGTAGTTCAAGATTACAAAGTGGACCCATGTGTGTGTGTGTGTGTATATATATATATATATATATATATATATATATATATATATATATATATATATATATATCGGAGTGCTACAGAATCCTGAAAGGCCAAAATCTGGAAAGTTCAAAATACTGAAAACTCAAAATACTGAAAACACACAGGATACCAACACTTACTTAAATTCCAGCACAAGTACATACAGAAACAAATAAAAGACAAACCATATTACTCTTCTCCAAGTATAAGCAAAGGGGAAAGCCCCCCTGCTACTCCCATGTGGGGGGCTGCGCCCCCACACCCCCTGCTACTTAAATATATCAACTCTGAGATTGCACTTAGTGTAGTGATCAGTCAAAAACAACTATTAATTAATTAAATTAAATAGAGTTGACTTAAGTTAAGTTACATATTAAATAACTACTAAAACCTAAATGCTAATAATAGCCGACGTATTATGAAGCTGCATGAACAAAAATGTTTTAGTAGTCATTTAATACCTGGTTTTACTTAACTCAACTCAATTTAATTTAATTAATTAATAGTTGTTTTGTTTTTGATTGGCTGTTTTTTCCTTTATAAAAATAAAGGAAGTTGTATGAGTGTTATCTGATGAAGTTCCATGGACTAAATAAAGGAATAAAAGCACTTATTTTTATATGGTGTTCCATGGTGTGTCTTTCTTCCGATCATATTTCACCCATTATTTTGTTTTTGGGTTTAGTATCATTAGTTTGACTGTAATTTGGATGTATAGCAAAGTATCCTTGTAAACCCGAGGGGGAAGAGGGAATTAAACCTGTGATTGAATCTCTGCTCCATTTGTGGACTTTGTTAAACTTGTAGGGGACTGTAAAGCATATGCCCTACATTATGTCATTAATCTTCAGAGAACTACTTTGGAAAGGGAAAGAGAAGGGGGAAATTTAACTATAAGTAAAACAAATTTCTTCTTTTGTTTAATGGTAATGTTTAAATGTTGCATGACTTTCTTAGCAAGCTATGAATTAAAGTTTTCTCAGTTCTTTTTTGAATATAATGGGGATACTAATATAAATAAGTCTTTTTTTTCTCCCTTTTCTCTCTTTTTCCTTGTTCACTTTTAAGAAATGTAAGCTCTACAATGTGGGGAAAAAGGAAGAGAGGAAAGGTCTGTTTAGGAGAGCATGATAAAAGAAAAATTAGTGTGCTTTTTCTCATGCTTGCATGGGGCAATGACTGGGTTAACCCTAGGATTTATTCAGTAACAAGTTTACTATAAAGCACATCAATGGAAATAATATTGAATATTATAAGGCTTTTTCAGGTAAATAAGGTATTCTTAGCAGTTTTTGTCTGGTTTACATGTCACCAAAAGACAATCTGATAAAGAGAAATGGCTTGGAGAAAATGTTTACTGAAAGCATTCAAGTGTTTTCTTAGCTGGGAGAGGTATAAAGATAAGACAAATCCAGATAGCACTGTTTAAATGCCCAAGCTGCATCATGTGTCTTAGAATGAATTACCTTTCTTTTTGGTTGTCTCTAACCTGTGAGTGTGGCTATCAGTTTAGAACATTTATTCTCACGTCTAAATATTTAAATGTATGTGTACTTATTTTTCTGTGTGGAGCTTTTCTACCCAGGCCTCTGCTGAAAAAGGGCCTTTTTTTGGTACAGTCAGACACCCCTGGTTAAAAAATGTAAAATAAAAATAAAAAAAATAAAAATTATTATGTACATAGTTTTCTGTGTTATTATCAAGTTAATAGGTTTTAGGGGGATATTGTGTGCATGTGTATTTTTGTTTCAGGGTTATCAATAAAACAAAACATTCTGCAAGATGTGACATAGGCTGAAATGGAGATGATAAGAAACAATAGTATAAAACATTAACCTGCCTAATGGTGCACATATGTAACACAAAAGCTGGAACCAGACATTTAACAAAAAAACTGTTATATATCAATGGTGGGAATAATGATCCCTCAAGAATATGTATTTTTCTACAATGTCTTTAAACGTTAATGGTCTCACAGATAAATACAAAAAAGAAAGAGTTGTGAACTGTATTAAAAAATGTAGAGTGCAAAGAGCTATGCTCCAGGAGACACACTTGAAAAGAACTGAACATGTGAATTTTATAAAGAAAGGTTTTCAGGATGGTTAAAACAAATAACACAATGGCAAAAGGCAGCTTACTAAAACCAAGACACTTTAATTAACAATATCCATCAGCGCTTTCGTTTGAGTAATATCAAACTTCATCAGACCAGCATTATTTGTTTTATTTAGTTTGTTTAGTGTCTCAGGTATTTTTTCAGGATGGTTATTCAGCAAAATACCTGGGGCAAAGGAAGAGAGGAGCACTTACATTAATTGCAAGAGGAGCTCCAATAGTAATAGAAGAAAATATAAAAGATAATAATGGCAGATTTACAGTACTAATGGGTTACTGGCAAGGGAGAAGGATTATACTGGCATGTATTTATATTCCACTGAAGACTGCTATAATGGAGCCTAAGAAAATTCTGGGAGGGGGCATGGCTATGATGCTGACAGAACAGCAGCAGAATTCACCTGCTCTGCTATTAGTGCCCTTTAAGATAGTATCAAAACATGTTTGATATTTCAAGATTTTCCTGTCAAACATTTCATTTGGAACATACCTTCAGATACAGACTGAAAACAAGTCATTTGAAACAAACTCGCATGAGTCATCTTTTAAGAAAGAGCTTTAGTTGTTCCTCACTAATATTCAGGACTTATCTTTGAAAATGGGTAAAATGGGCACAAAACTGGATAATGTAAAGTGTTCCAAAACAATGGACCAAATCCATGAAGCATTACAGTAGCAGAAAGTTCAAATATCTGGCATCGAGGACTATCTAAATTATATGGAAAGGAGACTAAGTAAAAATTAATGTAACACTGAATTTTTATTAAAGCAAAATACTACTCTGTTGAACACAACTGATGACCTAGAGAATAGAATTCACAGAAACAACAGTAGAATTATTGGTTTACAAGAAAAAATAGAAGGAAATAATATGGCAAACTTTTTGACATCTTGGCTATCTAAAATACTAGACTTACCTGAAGCATTGTCTTTTGGTACTGAGACAGCACAAAGGTCTTTGGTTTCAACTTCTCCCTCAAAGAATAATAATTCTCTGAGATCTACCATTGTAAGATTCTTTTCCTCACAGGACAAAGAATTAATTCGTAAAACTGCTTGGTCAAAGTTTCCCATTGAAAATAGAAGAAATAATTATTTGTTTTGATAATGACTATTCCACGCTTCTGTCATCTCTAAAATAAAGTGCTTTCTCCCATTAATAAGAGGGTCTATATTAGATCAGCGAATGCTTAAAAAAGCGAATGCTGATTGATCGAACTTATGTAGGTGAAAGCTTACAATCTTGAACTGTTAGATCAGCGATTTTTTCCTAGGGAAGAAAATCGCTGATCCAAAACACATACACACAACACAAGCACACCAAACAAACAGCAATCCACACACGTACACCTAAAATCTGACACCTAACCCTACACTAAACTATACACACACCACTAACTATCCACTTACCTTAACCCAAACCCTAACCCTCATGTCCACACAATCGCACACTCACCTCACCCACTCCCTAACCCTAACTCACCTAACCCGCCCTAACACTCACATCCACACAATCGCACACTTATCTGAATCTGACCCGTAACTTTCCACCACAGCACTGAAAATACCAAAGCAACAGAAACGGACAACCGAATTCTTTCCCTAGGAAAAAAATTGGGTTTCTGTTGCTTCGATATTTTAAACATTCACTTACATAAGTCTGATCAATCAGCGTTCGCTTTTTTAACCATTCGCTGATCTAATATAGACCCTAATAAGAGAACTGAATAAAAAACAAATTAAAGTTCATCTCTTCTTTCCAGATTAAAAAAATCTTTCTTCCTGATGACAGTAAAACTTTTGCTGACCTGGATGCAATTTTAACTTATCTGAAAATGAATAACATTTTGGAAAAACAGAGGATATGGATAGGAACAGTCCTTCTTTAAAAAGACAAGCAGAAAGATTTGGATGGAAAACAAGTGAAAAAAGAGAAGAAATTAAAAGATAAATAACTTAAACATTATCCAACTTTACTATGTAAAATAATTAATATTTTTGTTTATTTCCCCTTTTATTATCTTCCTATTACAAGTGAATTTGCCTCATCTCACATCCTGTTGGAAAAAGAATGAGACTTGGTTCCCTCTGTACTAAGGTAAATTAATTTAGTTAACCTCCTTACATTTACTTCTGTTATAAAGCTAATATATTTAAACGTTTCTTTTTTTACTATATTATATATCATTTTTATCATTCATTTATATTTTCATATAAAATAGCTTTATTTTAAAAGTTAGATTAATATAAAATTTGAGTTATGGCTAATGCTCTTTTTTTCTACTAGCATTCATTGCTAATTTAAATACAATCCAGGACTTCTTTTATTTTCGATGATTAAATGTTTAACATATTATATACCCATTCTTATATGGTCAATATAAAGACAATAACTATGCTTAGTATAATTTGAGGGATATATTTCCTAATTTTTTTCTTTGGTAGATGACACACTGCATTTTTAAACTGCATGCCAAATCTTTGTGTGACTGGCTTTCTGGTTGTGTGTCTGTCTGAGGAGACCTATTTTATTTCTTGGCATATAGATACTTGCATTGGTCTTTGTTGGGTTATTTACTGAGTTGAGTGTGTGTCTTAGTAATATTAGGGACATTTATGACTGTTGGGATGATGTGATTTGCCTGAGTCTGTGTGTTTTGTTCCCTTCAGAGAAGTGCAATGGGTTTAGTTTCATTCATGGTTTGTTTATGTGAATTTGCTGTGATATTTCTTTTCCCTCTTGTGTTATGGTTTGCTCTCCCCTCTTGTTTGGAGTTGGACTCATTGGTTGATTGTGGTGTGTGAATATTTTTTGATACTGCAGTTGTTTGTGCTGTGCCTTGTTCTGCGTCTTTGTGATGGGAAGGAGGGTGGGAGTGATTTCAGCAGGTCTCATTTGGATGTGTTTAGGTTGTTGGACAAGTGATATAGTTGTGTGTTTCCATCTTCAGGTTGTTAAATGAAGCTGACTGCTGGCAGTTGGCTCTTTCTTCACTTCTGTTTGAATTGAGTTTCCCATCATGTTCAAGTGAAATATTCCAAAAATAGAGATGAGTGTTAGAGATGTCATTTGGTCAATCAAATTGTTTGGGGCAGGCTTTTAGAAATTTAAACAGGAGCTAACACTGTATTAGAGCTAATTACTAAGGCAACAGGACATACTTTTTCTACAGGGATCAATGTACTAACCTAACTGAAACAGCAGCTTCTCATCTTTGTATAAACAGAATTTTCCCTTTATTTTTTACTATGTCTTATTTCACTTATCTATTGTTATAGTACAGAGACCATGGATTATTCATCTGGTGTCTTAGAATCTGAGATTTTATATTCACTGTTACTAAAAAGATAAATGCATCTTTTTATCATCTTTGTTTATATTTAAATCATGAAATATAGTGGTAAATAAATGTTTAAGTATTTATAATTATACTGAAATGGGTACATTTTCCTGGGTGAGATTTTATAACGTGAATGCTTACTTGACCTTTAAAGAAACATACTGTTTTTTGTCATTAATCAAATATTAAAAAATATTTACAGAAATCAGTTCTTATGCAAATTTAAAATAATTTATATTGATTATGCAATAGACTTCATGGTACAGAATTATTTTAGCAAGGTTATAATTAATGCTAGCTGTATGTTTTTGTGTGTTAATAACTGTATTATGTTACAGTATTTAAGGCTCTTTATCTTAAAGAAACATAGGGTTCGATTTTACTTTTTTTTTAGTCACGTGTTACTATCAGTATGATGTTATACTCCTTCTATACTTAAAATTCCTTGTTAACATTTAAAAATGTTATAATTTACATGAGGGGCCTTTAACTGTTATATCGATTATCTTTCATAACAGAGAGGATTTTTTTAGATGGGTAGGAATGCTTGGATAGTTTTACTATTCAAACATGGAGTTTTAGACTCCATGTGGTGTATGATGGGTTTTATAAATGTTTGTTTACAATTTATGAAAGCAATTTGTTACCTATGGGTGTCTACTATTGTTTTTATTGTATTTTTAGTTAGTAGCTTATGTATCATTGAATATATTCTTTCATACAAGCTATTTTTGAGTTGGGAAGTGATTTGAATTTATAACCTGTACTTAAAAATTATGTAAACTCTTTATGTAGAACTATAACATCAAATACATCTCTCATTTTAAATGCATTTATTTAAACATTAATGGTTTAAACAATGGTTGCAAGAGAAGGGACCTAAATAAAATTTTAAATTGTTTTAATTCCCAGATTATCTTTCTACAAGAGACTCATTTATTACAGTTTATAGAATTAATACTAAATCATTTTCTGTCTTATCCAGTTCTTAATATAATCAAAAGAAAAGATGGGTGGTTATTTTGTGGAGAAATCTATACCTAAACCTAAGATAGTTCTTATAAGGATGATAAAGGTTTACTATACTCTGTAACATTGGAAATTAATAGAAAGTTATATACTTTTATCAATTTATATTGGTTTCCTGGAATAGGAGTTAGGACTGTTAAACAGCACCTGGACCAAATTGTTCAAATCACAAGAGGTAGTATTATACTAGCAGAAGACTTGAACTGTATTCTCAAAGATGAGGATACTAACATCACTAGAAAAAAGAAGAATATTTCCACCTGCTGAGGAATTAATAAAATGTATAGATTTAATGCATGTGAAGGATATACATCAATTTTCATACCCATATTCACTTTTCTTTACTCATTACTCACACAGGCATGGAACACAAGCCAAAATAGATAGAGTTTGCATATCAAATGACCTAATAAATAGTTTGGATAAGGTTAAGATTATATCTTGTCCACTTTAACCTCTGATTTAAAACATAATAACAGTATTCCCATTAAACACATGCCTGCCTATATAACCAACTTAAAAAACTTTAAAGACTTTTTTAAAGACTTTTTCCTTAAAGAAATCCAAAATGTTATGGTTATCAATTATATAAAGGATACTTCTGAGATATATGTATGGGATACTTTAAAAGCATATTTATATAATATAATTATATCCTGGTAAACACTTGAAAAAATCCACAAACGTCTGAAAGCAAGGAAACCAAAGAACAAGGCAGAAGCCCTCACAGTCCTAAACGCAATTTATTAAAACAGAAAATCACAGCGTTTTCGCCACACACATATGGTGGCTTCTTCAGAGGATACAAAGGCAACCAAACACAAGCAGTTAAATACTGAAAGTTAATTGAAGTCAACTGCTATCAATTAACCACAAATTATGCAACAAGATGCCTGCATTAAACTGAAGGAGTAAAATGCAAAAAGCCTCAGGCATAGTTTAAATACATGCTAAACTGTTGATGTAGTTAAAAGACTGTGACAATACAAAAGACACAATATTTTGACACAGTCAAACCCAAATAAAATTCAGTATATTTCCTAAGAAATAAAAATACACAAGAAAAAGTGTCACAAAATTGTATGTACATTTAAAAGCAAAATGCTAAATAGTCATTCCCAAGTATACATTATTTTAAAAGGGGCGACATAATAAAACAAATGAGTAACTTTTTACTAAAAGTTAATATAAATTCAAAGATGTAGACAACCCACATCTAAAGTGTGACCTTAAAATTAAGTAAAAGTACTAAGTGTAAATATAACAACCTAAGCCAAACCTTGCTAGGTCAAATACCAACAAAAGGTAGGAAACAGTGCCACCAAGTGGCTTGACACTGTACCCACATAGTGGGCTAATGCAAAAGGACTAAATCAAGGTGTCAAGGCAAATGTGATTCTTAAAGTAAAGGAACAACTATCTCATATCGATTTTAATTTGAGATAAGGTGCAATATTACAGCTTTCATTCAACCCGGAGGGTAGCGTTAAGCGTTGCCAAAGCAATTCATTTGTCTCAAGTATAAGAGCACTAGGTCCACCACGAGGATGAACAGGGAGGTGGTCAATCCCCATGAAAGAAAGCATGCCCAGGAAAGAACAGATATGCTTGGCTGGGCATTATCAAGTCTCTTATTCCTGATGGCATATAAGTGCTGATACAATCTGTCTTTAAGCCTTCTGTCCGTCTTTCCGGCGTAGAATGCTGGACAGCATGTGCAAAAGCAATATAAACTACTGTTTTATCACAGGAAATACGATGATGTATAAAATATTTCCTTCCTTCAATGCAAAACTACTACCTGTTTTAATATGTGAGCAGAAGTTACAGAAGCCGGAGCAAAGAACCATTAATTCTAGCACTACAAGTGCCATAAGGAGTCTGTAACAATTCTTTGATGTTTCTACCTCTTCTAAACACTACAACAGGTCTATCACCTAACTTCTCACCTACAGGTGCATTACTGGTGATAAAAACAGTTTTAAACAAAATGTTCTGTATTGCATACGAGTTCACCCCAAATGTGGAAATGAAACTACAAGTAGAGGCCCTATGAGGCAGGTTCAATAGGAGCGTGGCATCGGAAAAGTTGCCAGAAGCACTAGATCTGAACCGCCACAGTGCAAGGCGACTCTTCTTGAAGCAAGAGAGGTCTGTAAAACCCACTATTTCTTTTATTCAAGACCTCTTCTATTAGTTCAGACACAAGAGTAGCTGGATAGCCACGGTTGACAAAGAGGTTTGTCAAAATTGACATTCAACGTTAAGTCTGACAATTGACTACAAATTCTCACGCCCTCACAAGCTGCCCTTTGACTATTGCTTTTCTAAGTTTAAAGGGTGAGAACTGGTATAATGAAGGAAGGAATTCGTATGTATCTTTCCTATAAATTGTGGAAATTAACCTTCCTGTAATACGTCCTAGTCAGTTTTACATCAAGGTAATTCATACTAACACCTGCAAACTGGAAAGTGAATTTAAGCGGTGTTGTACTATTGATGTAATCGACAAAACTCTGTGCTGTTAAATGATCACCCCTAAAGAATAAAAATGTCATCAAGGCTTGAGTATAGTAGAAAAGTTTACCATTCCACTCTGAGTTGTTTAAAACAAAATTTCTTTCCCAATAGGACATAAAAGGTTGGCTCGGCTGCCATGGGAGCCCATGGCAACCCTCTTTTTTGAATGTAAATGTCTTTTTCAAACAGGAAATAATTTGATGACAAAATGATGTTAAGCAACTCAGTAACATTACTAATGACATTAATAGGAGCCTGAAGCTCACGCAAAAGCAAGTCAATCCACTCAATGGCCTCCTGGTGTGGTATGGATGTATAAAGATCGACCACGTCTATGGTCAAAAAGTTAACATCCATATCCAACTCAAGCCCATTTAGGTCAGAAAGAAAAGACCATGAGTCTTTACAAATAGTAAGTACACTGTCAACATACTGGTTCAGTAAAGTATCCACGAATTTTGAACAAGGGTAGGTGAGGGAAAGCCTACCATCTATCAGTGCCCTCATAGGTGGATCCCCAGGGTTTTAGACATTTTCCACGCCAAGACCCCTGTCATGTTTGGAATCCCCAAGATTCACAAAAACCCTGGGGATCCACCTATGAGGGCACTGATAGATGGTAGGCTTTCCCTCACCTACCCTTGTTCAAAATTCGTGGATACTTTACTGAACCAGTATGTTGACAGTGTACCTACTATTTGTAAAGACTCATGGTCTTTTCTTTCTGACCTAAATGGGCTTGAGTTGGATATGGATGTTAACTTTTTGACCATAGACGTGGTCGATCTTTATACATCCATACCACACCAGGAGGCCATTGAGTGGATTGACTTGCTTTTGCGTAAGCTTCAGGCTCCTATTAATGTCATTAATAATGTTACTGAGTTGCTTAACATCATTTTGTCATCAAATTATTTCCTGTTTGAAAAAGACATTTACATTCAAAGAGGGTTGCCATGGGCTCCCATGTGGCAGCCGTAGCCAACCTTTTATGTCCTATTGGGAAAGAAATTTTGTTTTAAACAACTCAGAGTGGAATGGTAAACTTTTCTACTATACTGCTACCTTGATGACATTTTTATTCTTTTAGGGTGATCATTTAACAGCACAGAGTTTTGTCGAGTACATCAATAGTACAACACCGGTTCTTAAATTCACTTTCCAGTTTGATGGTGTTAGTATGAATTACCTTGATGTAAAACTGACTAGGGACGGTATTACAGGAAGGTTAATTTCCACAATTTATAGGAAAGATACATACGTGAATTCCTTCCTTCATTATACCAGTTCTCACCCTTTAAAGTTAGAAAAGCAATAGTCAAAGGGCAGCTTGTGAGGGCCGTGAGAATTTGTAGTCAATTGTCAGACTTTAACGTTGAATGTCAATTTTGACAAACCTCTTTGTCAACCGTGCCTATCCTGCTACTCTTGTGTCTGTACTAATATAAGAGGTTTTGAATAAAAGAAATAATGTTTTTTACAGACCTCTTGCTTCAAGAAGAGTCGCTTGCACTGTGGCGTTCAGATCTAGTGCTTCTGGCAACTTTTCCGATGCCACGCCTCCTTTTGAACCTGCCTCTCATAGGGCCTCTACTTGTAGTTTCATTTCCACATTTGGGGTGAACTCGTATGCAATACAGAACATTTTGTTTAAAAACTGGTTTTTATCACCAGTAATGCACCTGTAGGTGAGAAGTTAGTGATAGACCTGTTGTAGTGTTTAGAAGAGGTAGAAACATCAAAGAATTGTTACAGACTCCTTATGGCACTTGTAGTGCTAGAATTAATGGTTCTTTGCTCATGGCTTCTGTAACTTCTGCTCACATATTAAAACAGGTAGTAGTTTTGCATTGAAGGAAGGAAATATTTTATACATCATCGTATTTCCTGTGATACGAAAACAGTAGTTTATATTGCTTTTTGCACATGCTGTCCAGCATTCTACGCCGGAAAGACGGACAGAAGGCTTAAAGACAGATTGTATCAGCACTTATATGCCATCAGGAATAAGAGACTTGATAATGCCCTAGCCAAGCATATCTGTTCTTTCCTGGGCATGCTTTCTTTCATGGGGATTGACCACCTCCTGTTCATCCTTGTGGTGGACCTAGTGCTCTTATACTTGAGACAAATGAATTGCTTTGGCAACTGCTTAACGCTTTCTACCTCCGGGTTGAATGAAAGCTGTAATATTGCACCTTATCTCAAATTAAAATCGATATGAGATAGTTGTTCCCTTTTTACTTTAAGAATCACATTTGCCTTGACACCTTTGATTTAGTCCTTTTGCATTAGCCCACTATGTGTGGGTACAGTGTCAAGCCACTTGGTGGCACTGTTTCCTACCTTTTGTTGGTATTTGACCTAGCAAGGTTTGGCTTAGGTTGTTATATTTACACTTAGTACTTTTACTTAATTTTAAGGTCACACTTTAGATGTGGGTTGTCTACATCTTTGAATTTATATTAACTTTTAGTAAAAAGTTACTCATTTGTTTTATTATGTCGCTCCCTTTTAAAATAATGTATACTTGGGAATGACTATTTAGCATTTTGCTTTTAAATGTACATATAATTTTGTGACACTTTTTCTTGTGTATTTTTATTTCTTAGGAAATATACTGAATTTTATTTGGGTTTGACTGTGTCAAAATATTGTGTCTTTTTGTATTGTCACAGTCTTTTAACTACATCAACAGTTTAGCATGTATTTAAACTATGCCTGAGGCTTTTTGCATTTTACTCCTTCAGTTTAATGCAGGCATCTTGTTGCATAATTTGTGGTTAATTGATAGCAGTTGACTTCAATTAACTTTCAGTATTTAACTGCTTGTGTTTGGTTGCCTTTGTATCCTCTGAAGAAGCCACCATATGTGTGTGGCGAAAACGCTGTGATTTTCTGTTTTAATATAATTATATCCTGGTATAACAAATATTAAGTAACCTAAAAGCCATGACTTAAAAAAATTCACGCAAAATATGGAAAATAAAAAAATATATATTTATTGCAGACATAAAAATACACAAATTGTGTACATATTAAGCCCTTTCACCCTTACAAAGAACATGACTTCATCAGAATCATCACAAACTACTCACCAACCCTTTTTATAAGTAAAGTAATCCAATCATATAATCATTTAATTAATCCAACAATTAAAACAGTGGGATGTGAGGTAAGACAATACCACCAATATATAATAAGATTTGTGTGTCATTCACTATTCCAGTTAAAATTCACCAAAACCTTTTATACCTAACATATTAAGTTAAATAAAAACATTTGTTTTAAAAAAAAAAAAAAAATATATATATATATATATATATATATATATATAGATAGATAGATAGATGTAGGATTCTTGCTCGACTGAGCAAATGACCGAAATCCAAATGGCTGGGCATACTTACGCAAAAGGGATATTCACCGAAGCAGCACTTTCGCGTAAGTTTTACTGTTGCCGAGGCTGTACTACAGTGCGGGTAAATGAAATTTCACTTTTCCCCACTGTAGTGCGGTCTCGGAAGGAGAATATTAAAGTAGAGGGGTGTGGGGGGTGTAAAATGTATATGAAGTGTTTTTTTTCACATGCTTTAACGAAAGTGCTTTTTCGATAAAAGCGCTTTCATTAAAGTGTGTTCGGGTTTTATGGATTCGGATGTTTGCTCAGTCGAGCAAACATCCTATATATATATATATATATATATATATATATATATATATATATAAATAATCTCCCAACCAAAACCTTAAAATCTTGTGGCCCTCAAAAGAAAGTCAGAGTGAATACAGGTGTGCTTATTCAACCCAGGGTGTAAAGTAGCTTGTAGCTTTAATTGCCACCTCCAGCAAAACCTTAATATCACCACCCCTGGGATTATGAGCAACACAATCAATGATCCCAAAAATAAATTTGGAGAATGCAGGACATAACCTCAAGTGTTTACAGATATAACAGAGCATTGGTATCTTTTTTATTTTTAATATCATATAAATGCTCACAAATATGTCTCTGTAGAGCCTCTCAGTTTTACCGATATAAAAACAAGAACACCCTATACACATTACCATATAAAGTCACCCATTTACTGGAGCAATTCCCCTTAATAAAAGTCACATTAGACCTGCCACTATTATTTAGAGATACAAATTCATATTCACAAATATATGAGCATTGGTTACATACACCACAGTTAGTAGTGTGTTGTGCACTTTGAAAACCCTCCTATATTCAAATAATTACTTTCATCATAGAAATCTTTGAAGTTCCTTCCTGCTTTGTATGTAAATATTGGTCTATCACCGACCATTTGTAAAATCTGTGGATTGGTTTTAAAAATATTCCAATTATATCTAAATATAGTCCTACTCCCATCCACTTATTCACTATATTGCAGAACCATAACTCTTTCAAAATTTTTGTTATTCTTCACTTCATCTACTCTCTCTCTCCAGTTTCCCTAAAACTGACCCCTATAAGGGGCATATACTTTTTTCCCCATTCAGATTGAACATATTCTCTGATATTTTTAACCAAAGAAGTGGGATATTTTCTATTCAAAAACATACAGGACACTGTGTCTAATTCACTGCATTGGTATATTCTCTGGGAAGTCATTCTTGCTATTCTGATACACTAGCCTTTAACAAGGCTTTTCTTATAGCTTAATGGGTGATAACTTTTAAAATCCAAATATGAATTGCTAAGTGTACTTTTCTTATAGACCTTGGATTTAAAACCATTGTTGGTGTGTTCTATGTAGGTATCCAGATAATTAATCCCCTTTCTGTCAAAATTATATGTAAATTCCAAAAATTCTGATGAGTTCCTTAAAAACTCCACAAAACTATGAATTTTTCTCTTCTGGACCTTTCCATAAAATAAAAATATCATCCAAAAATTGAACATAGATGGCTACATAATAGAAAATTGTAGAACTAAAAATGTTTGGTTTTCCCACTCCAGCAATACCAAATTGGCATATATGGGAATGCAAGAAGCTCCCGTAGCCACCCCTTTTTTTGTTTAAAAAATTCTCCTTCAAAATAAAATGAAATTATTATCCAATACCAAGGCCATTATTTCCTCCAAAAGACTAATTTCTCCTCCTAAAAAATGTGTATACTTATACAAACTATTTATAAAATATTCCATTCTTCTATCCCTAGGTATAGATATAAAAAGGTCCTTTATATCAGTCATGAGAAAAATTAGATCTTTCAACCTGATATCCTGTTTTAATCTGCCTAAAAAATCCCAGAGTCAATCAGGAGATAAGGTACCTGTCTATAAATTGGTTTAAGCTGCCTATCAATAAAAACTGAAAATGGATAGGTTTTAGGGCCATTAGCTGCCACAATCAGCCTAAAGGGGGGGGGGTTCTCTAATATTTTATGCACTTTAGGGATTACAAAAAATGTAGGGATCAATGGATTCTCTATTTTCAACATAATATACAAGTCCTTGGATAGTCTTTGCTCAATCAGATATTCCTCCAAAAGGGAATCTATTCTCTGATACACGACATTGATCTCATTTTTAGAAACTGGTAAATAGGTATCTGCACCATACAGTAAATTAAACATACCCGGGAATAGAACAAAGAATTAAATAACACCATTCCCCCTCCTTTGTCCAGCTTCATAATACCAATAGTATTATCATTCCTTAAACCTAACAACAACTCTTTCTCCTTTACAGTTAAATTATGATGGTGAATTTTTCTATTATTTTTACAAAAAGAAAAAAATCTCCTCAATAACTACTCTTTCAAAAACTTGCAATGTGGGATCCAATTGTGGGTTAAAGGTACTCTTCTTTGTAAAATTACCTTCCTTTCTATATGTTTCCATCCCTTTCTTATCATTGAAATAAATGGATAAATTCAATTTCCTTAAAATTAATTTGATCTCTACAATAGTATCCACTACCATTCAATTTGTTACAGGGAATACATTTAGCCCATTTCTGAAGTAGGGTAAAATGTTCTTTAGTTATGGGCTTACCAATGTAGTTGTAAATGTGATTGCTTTGGTATGAAAAATCTATACCATCAAAAGTAACAATGTCCGTATCCCTTTGAACTATTTCTAATACTTGGGGTAATGCTGACAAGTTCCTCTCCCCATTCTTGGATAATTCAAATGACCTGGGTTGTGATTTCTTGATCCCTGTTGATGGGAAAAACCTGTGAATCCCTCCTATACTCCTGAGACTGCTTTGTCCCATAATTGCGTTCTGTAAATCCCTCTGCCTTTCCTTGTTTATTAAGCACATAAGCTTCTTTTTTACCATACTGTCCAAATCCCTTTTCATTTTTTTTCTGCTTTCTTTTAAAACCAGAATTGCACTTCTTATCAACATTTAAAATAGATTTATTATAGAAATTTTTCCACTGTTCAAAAATTAAATCACTCTTAATTTTTACGTTAAGCTGTTCCACTTTGTGAAAGAGATTATTAATATAAACTTCATTATACTTAATAATCCTCTCCATCAGTTCAAACCCATGTCTGTCAATCAATGTAAAATCATTAAACATGTCATAAAAATCATTAAACATGTCATCATCGTATTTAAATCCAAACAGAAATTTAAAAACCCTTAAACCCTGTGGAACTATTTGAAGTTTCAAGCATTATTTAAATACTCATTTTCCATTTGTAATGATCTTATCTTGAACAGTTTCTTCTGAAAATATTTATATATCCCTTAAGTGTACAATCCTCAGCCCCATTAACTTGTTTATCAAAATACAACTGGGTATTGGCATTCTTATTACAAATCCCATTGAAAACAAAGTCTCTTTTAAGTAAATCATCCAATGTAGCAGAAACAGTTCTATTAAAGTTTATACCCCTGCTATCTGTACCATTAAAGTTTGTGTTCATATTGTTATCACTATTTAAAGTTCCATTTGCACCGGGTACACTAGATACTGCTGCGTATGTTTTTTTAAGCACCGTACCTATTCTTGTTGGTGGTGTAATGTCTTAGGTGGATACTCATACAGAAGAATTCTTTTGAACCTCAGTAGAAGAGTCACTCATTGTACAATGGCCAGAACCATTCATTTTACTAAAGCAGTATCTCTAGCAATATTGAAAGGGGGCAGGACTCCCTTCTCCTTTTAAAGATGCTTCTGTAGGGCACCCTCCATTTGGAGCAGGTGTTGAACTGTTTGACACTCCTTCTGTATCCAATGGTATTATATTCTGGTATATTTTAAAGAGAAAACAATGAGACAAGGAACTGATTAATTTACAACAAAAAATAGATAAATTAAAATTATTCAAAAACAAACACAAGTATGGTAAAAGAAAAAATAAACTAAATTGCAAATATTTAGAAATCTTAAATCATAAGACTATGTTTAATTTGGAAAGGATTAAAATAATTAATTACTTTGTTAACCCTAAATATATGCATACGTTAAACCCTAAATATATGCATACATTAGCTATCAGAACAAAAATATTTAACAAATCCAACCACATTAAGGAAATATACTCCCCCAAGGGAACAAAGTTACTGAACTAGAGGACATCTTGAAAGAATTTAGAGATGACTTTAATACAATAAATAGTAATAAACCATTAATGGAATCTCAAGAAAAAAATTTAAAAAATCATAAAAAAATACCAAGAAAAAATTACCAGAAGATCAAATGAAGCTTATTGACAAGCCGATTTCAAACTCTGAATTAAAAGCTGAAATTAATAAATTAAAATCTAACAAGGTTCCTGGGAATGCTGGTATAATTCCTGAACTCTATAAGCTAATACCAAAAGAAATTTTGGCCATATTATTTAAAGTTAGAAAATGTCTCTCCTTCCTTGAAATATACCATTATTTCCCCAATATTAATATCAAAGATCCTGTAAAATGTTCTTCCTATAGACCAGTTTCTCTACTAAACATAGACTATAAATTGTTTATGTCTATTCATGTCAACAGATTACAGCAATTTCTTCCTTTTCTGATTGATGATGATCAAATTGGTTTTATTTTAAATAGGAGCTTTTATGACAGTGTCAAAAGAATTTTAACATTAATTGATTATGCTAATAGAACAAATGAAAAATTAATTATAGTCAGTTTAGATAGCAATAGTGCTTTTGACTCGGTCAGTTTGAACTGTCTCTCATTGGTGCTTGAAGAAAGCAACTTCTCAAATAACTTTATACAATGTATTATTCTTCTTTGTTATTTATTATGCATATGTAAAAATAGATCCATATGCTTCCATCAATTAAGATTTCTAAATGAACTAAACAAGGATGTCCACTGTCCCCTTTACTCTTTAGGTCAGTTATAGAGCCATTTGCTAATTTGATAATATCTTCCCCAAATGTTAAAGATATTCAGTTAGGCACATATCTAACTTCTAAAATTCAATTGTTTACAGGCAATTTTCTTTTGTCATTAAATGAATGCAATATTTTGTTTTCAAATGTTTTTAACTCGGTGGAAATCTTTCCTAAAAATCTGGACTCAGTTATAATGAAAATAAAATGATAATTTTACCTATAAATTATAATATCAATAATATAATGATAAGATTTAATAAATACACACTTAAATTATTTGGGAATAACTATTGCTGAAAATATTAATAAAGCAATAGTCATCAATTATAATAGCAGTTTAACCTCTATAGAGTATCTTATAAAAAAGTGGAATTCTATGTTTTGCTATGGATGAGAGACTTTCCATAATTAAAATTATCTTTCCAAAATGTTATACATTGTACAATCATTATATTTACCTCTCCCTAAAATTTTATAAAATATTTAATTCTTTAATATTAAAATGTTTGTGGTATCCCAACAAGCCCAGAATTGCTTTAAGTCATTGTATTAGAAAGCCGTCCTTGGGAGGTATTGGTCGACCGGATTTAGAATTATATTCTTTATCATCTATTATCAAAGCAATAGCTCTTTGGTCAAATAATTATTATACTGCTAAATGGAAGGATTTCCGAGGAAAAACCATGGATACAATCTAATAGTCCCTCTAATTATTATTTAATTTCAAATAATTCCTTGGTTTGGTTATTACACAAATATTTCATATAAAATCTTAATCAAACAATCAATTTAAACTAGGTCACCATTATACTGAATACCTTGAGAAATTTTATCTATACGAATCCAATGTGTAAAGCATGTTTTTCTTATTTTTCCAACAGCTTATACTCAAAACAACATTTCCACTCTTAATTTACCTATAATGATTGCTTTCAATTGAAATAATCTGATATATTTGGTTTCAGTTAATGAATAAAGGAAACCTGTACTCTGTTAACTATATCAATAACACATTTGATTTGGGTGAAGACTTATGGTTGAATGTAGAAAACTGTAGATAATTTGTTGAATACAAAATTAAAGTTAACCATTGGTAAGAGCTTCTACTCCTAACATAATTGACATTTTATCTCTTATGATACAACAGAAAATATTTGGAAAAGGTATTTTACCCAAAATATATAGAGTGATCAAAAAAGAATTGGAATACAACAAGTAAAGCTATTGGAATTATTTTAAACTCATAAATAATAAATCTCCCAATGATGAGGATAAAAAATAATTTTATCATCATCTAAACAAACTACCTGTTCATTCCACACAGATTTTAATTAATATCTAAAGGTAAGATGGTTTGTTGCAGATGTAACTTAGACCTTAAAGCTGACTGGCAACATATGTTTTTTGATTCCGTTATACTTAAGCCATATTGCAAGGATTTTAATGCCTTCCTTCAGGCTTTATTTTCTGACAAATTTTCTTTAACTAAATCACTAGTTCTTTCTAATACTACAGTTCATGATTATGCTACAAGATTGAAATATCTGATTGGATGGAGCATATTAACAATTGCAAGGAAAGTAATAACAAGAAACTGGAATAACAAATCTACTCCCTCCTTCAATGAATTTTCGAACGTTGCAACTGAAGTTTGTCAACTGGAACTTATTGCTATTAAGCCTAGATCTGGAAGAATCACTTCTTCACATCATGTTTGGAAACGTTTAAAAGACCTATTAAATAAACAAGGATTGATTTGTTCATAACAATTGATAACACCTGTAATTCTTTTATTTAGTAGACACCCTTGTAAACAGTTGTTTTACATGTCAAATATTTCAAATGTTATCACCTGTGTTTTTGTTTAAAATTCAATAAAAAAGATTTATAAAGAAGAAAATTCTAGATGAAATAATCAGCTTTCAGCAAAGAATATTACTTATAGGTGGGGACTGGAATTTGATTTGCAACAGTGAGGATGTGTCTGGGGGGGGCAAAAAAATTATGAAAATATTTGGCATGAAATATGTGAATTCAGTACTAGGAGTTCATGGTGAATTTTCATATTATTCCCCAAGATACAAAAACTAGGCTAGGTGTGATAACCTACCACTGGGCCAGTAATCAAGGAGCCTCACTCCTCACCACTGGCAACAGTGGGGGGCATGCACAGAGGATGACAAGGTACACACACAGAATTTCCAGATGCAGCTCTCTGCATCAAGTGCAACTTCCCTTAAGAGCACACAGAGACCACATTCAGTCTGAGGCTGGTTTCTCCCTCTTTCTCCAGATCTCCAATAAGACTCGCCACTGGAATAGCTATAGAGCTGAGATCTCAGCTGACTGACCAAGCCAAGACCTCCAGCACCCTCCCTGTCCAACCAGTGCTTTGTGTCCCTGCCCAAGTAGCTGACACACAGACTCTTTGAGGTTTGACTTACACACACACACACACACACACACACACACACACGCACACACGCACACACACACACACACACACACACACACTTGGGAAAGTCTGGCACAGGTGTACTAGCTATGCCCTCTTTTGCCCAGACTATAAGGTAGTTATCACTGCCATCAGCCAACTCCTTATCAGCTACTTTAAGACCCTTAACAAAGGGTGTCCAATCTTACTGTGTAATATTACTATTAATACAACTGGTAGTTTGACCAAGAGCAAGATTATTAGGAGTGGCCTAAAATGTGTCACCTAATAAATATTCAAGTACTGTCAGAACTTAAATATTTCTACACAGATCAGCCACAATGAAAGGTTTAAATATATTTAATAATGAATAATAAAAGAACAAGACAATAATAATTATATATTCACAGTGACATCAGAATTCAAAATTACAGGATATATTTAAAACAATATTGCAGGACAGTCTCAGATAAAGAAAGAAAAATATCTAAATAAATAAAGAAAAATATCTAAACTAAGCTTCACTATATTCCTGACTGAATCTAAGAGAATTACTACACCCTAGTTAACTTACTTAAGAGCAAGGCAGATGTGATGAATAGAACCATATTGTTTATATATAAACAACAAAGACTATCAGTGAGTCCCAGCTCTACCTTCCAATAAAATTTATTTCGTTGAACAGTTCCTTCTCTAAGCCAACAGCCTTTACAGAGTAAAACAGTAAAACTCATAAAACACTTGCAATATATACAAAAAACCAAGTAATCAATCAATTACATAATTAAACTATCAAATCACATAGCTTAAATATATTTAAAGTCATAGTCTTAAACAAGACATTGCCAGTTACATTCTCTGTTCATTCCATGTGGATGCAAAGTCCCAAATTTCATAATCAAAATGCATTCCTTTTGTCTTAACATATTTTTTTGCCTATCAACATCATTATAATATAATGGAACATGTTCCAGAACAGACACTTTTATATTCTCAATATTTCCATGGTGCACTGAGTTAAAATGTTCAGCAATAGGACTAGTAATTTTATTATTTTAACATCTCTAATATGTTCTTTTATCCTATCTGCTAGCATTCTTTTTGTTTCTCCAATATAATATTTGTTACAATCACAGAATATGACATACACAACACCTTTGCTCACACATGTATATTTGCCTTTTGTAACAAAAATTTTGCCATTTATTTTATACATGTGTGAGCAAAGGTGTTGTGTATGTCATATTCTGTGATTGTAACAAATATTATATTGGAGAAACAAAAAGAATGCTAGCAGATAGGATAAAAGAACATATTAGAGATGTTAAAAATAATAAAATTACTAGTCCTATTGCTGAACATTTTAACTCAGTGCACCATGGAAATATTGAGAATATAAAAGTGTCTGTTCTGGAACATGTTCCATTATATTATAATGATGTTGATAGGCAAAAAAATATGTTAAGACAAAAGGAATGCATTTTGATTATGAAATTTGGGACTTTGCATCCACATGGAATGAACAGAGAATGTAACTGGCAATGTCTTGTTTAAGACTATGACTTTAAATATATTTAAGCTATGTGATTTGATAGTTTAATTATGTAATTGATTGATTACTTGGTTTTTTGTATATATTGCAAGTGTTTTATGAGTTTTACTGTTTTACTCTGTAAAGGCTGTTGGCCGAGGCGCTAGAGAAGGAACTGTTCAACGAAATAAATTTTATTGGAAGGTAGAGCTGGGACTCACTGATAGTCTTTGTTGTTTATATATATACATCTTGCTTGCTGTTGTTTTAATAGAACCATATTGTTGTTGTCAGGTCCAGCACAGAATACAGAATGCTGTGTCTTAGTAAGAGACTCCTCAAATTAATATCTCAAAAATGACTGCTGGGATAGCTTGCAAAATGATATAATTTCTTGTCATCTGACTCTATCCAAGATGAAACCCCCCACTGCTGGAAGCCAGCAGTACTTAGCATCTACCTGTGAAAATACATAGACCTCAGATTTTTGGCAGATGCTGGAAGTCATAAAACAATTGTAGTAATTAGTTCATTCTGAGGACAATACAGAAAGCTTCTCAGCACAGTCATTGTGTCTGTAGCTGCCATAAAGTAATTTAATTTTGCCTATTTTTTTCTGAAGTGTATTCTAGCTTCCACTGTTAGAATGTATACATTTAAACAGTTACAATAGTGCTTGTACATTTATGTTCTCTTCCAGCAGGGCACACTGTGGATACATTTTGAGCACAAGCACACTACAAAATATCTTCTCAACACAAACACATGTACAGAGCAGTCTGATATACACATGACCTACAGTTCTAATACAGTTGTAACACAAGCATCTTACATAAATCATGTTGATATTCACAAATGACATATAATTATTTACAAAATTCATGATAGCTGTGCTGGCAATATCCCCCTTTATCACACTAGGCTAGACAAGATTTACATTTTACAGGAACATGTGCATTTGATTGGAGGTCTTGATATGCACCCAATAACTATTTCAGATCATAGGCCAATAATAACTAAAATAAAAACACAGGGTAATAAAATAAAAATAAAAACACAGGGTAATAAAATAAAAATAAGACACTGGTGCTTCCCACTGATTTACTGATTTGTTGAAAAGAGAGGAATTTAGAGGAGAACAGCACCCACAGACTCAAACAACATGTTTATTTCATCGTGGTTTGGTGTTTCCTACATTTTAACACCACTCTGGGTCTATTACAGGTTTTTAAATATTTTTAAATGTAATTTCTGAGTCTGATCACATGGGGTCTGGCATCTTGAAGTCATTTTGATTATTTAGTCTGCCTCTAGGTATCCCACAATGCAGTGCTCATCTGTAAAAGGTTACATCATGCAGGTCTCTTTCTTCCTAAAGTTCCTGTCACTGCATTGATTTTACATGCATACACTGCTATCTTTCAGTCAGTTTTGAGTAACATTTAGTGCCATTCAATGACTACTTGAAACACACACAGAGCAAATGCCACAGAACAGACTTTCAAAGTGCTTTTTGCTGCTGCTTCTTTTTAGAATGGCTAAACTGCAGTTTTTTGTGAAGCCTGAATTGTACTAGTTTGACTAATTTCCCACCCCCCTTTGCACCTAACTTCCCTAGCTGTCAAAGTGCTAAGGGTAACCTGAGCTGTTACCTACTGTGATTGACAGCTCACAGCAAGAGACTTGACTCATGTACTGTTTCCTTGTTCTAACCTTTACTTTTTTTAGTTTCTCCAAGTCTTTTGGGTTTCTAATACCATCACAGGAATGGACCCCATTCCTAAGTCAAAGTACGATTCAAGTTCATGAAATTAGTATTGTTTCAAACTTTGATGTAAGCCAAAAGTGCTCTTCACAGCACTGGCAATGTGCCCAGTAATGACTCCTTCTGCAATTTGTATGCAATTACATGTATTGGTAACATATCTATATGTTGTTATTTGTCTTTTGGCTTTTTCCTGGTAAGGGGTCACCACAGCGGAACTCCAGTCTGCTAATGATTGGCAGTAGATTTTTACGAAATGCCGAGGTGCCAGCTTGACGCCCAACCTTCAACAAAGGCACGCCCATTTATGCACGCATGTCTTTCGAACGCTACCCAACCACGGGGAGGACATGCAGACTCCACACAGAAGACACTCCCAAGCCACGCCGAGAATCGAACAGGAGAACCTCTTGCTGTGAGGTAACAACGCTACCGCCGTACCTATATACGATTGTAAATTCCTTTTTATGAGACCTATTTCTCCTACTACTATTGGAACTGTCTGGGTATCTTTTTTCCCACATTGGTCTCGTTTCTGCCTGCAAATCCTGATATTTTATGACTTTGTGTCTCTCTGTATGCAAGACATTGTAGTCACTGGGTGTGGCAATTTCAATGATCAATGCTACTCTTGTCTTCTTTTCTTGGACCACTATATCTGGTTTTCTAGCATCTATCTTTTGAACTGTTGGTGAATGGATGATCTCATGTGATATAGACTTCTTCATTTTCTACGATGCTTTATGGCTCATGTTTCCAATGTTTTTCAGCCACAGTCTCACCACATTATTATGTCTTTCAGTATACAGTCCTTCTGCCATTAGTATGTCTCAACCAGCAATGAGGGATGCAACTGTTTCCAATTCAGTTTTACAAAACCTACATTTGTCTGTTTCTCCCACATGTTCAATGGACTTTATAAACCAACGTATACGCAGCCCACTATCTTGGGCCACCAATATTAACCTTTCATCTCTTGGTTTGAATTCGCCTCTCCTTAACCACTCCTGTGTTCATTCCTGATCAACATGAGGGTCTTCCAGAAATTTTCTATACTTGCAACTATATTTATGCTTTTTCCACATTTCTTGCCTTCTCATCTGATCCTTCACTTTATATTCTTTCTTTTGTTTTTTTGGCACATTCAGTTGCTGCATGATTTTTAACTACTTCTGGTCTGATTTCCATTCCTGCTTGACCCCGGTAAGCTTCTGCTAGATTAAGCAGAGAAGTCATCTTAGATTTATTCTCCTCGTTTCAAACCTTTCACTATGTTTGGATGTTGTGAGGTTAGCAGATATGTGAGGAGTCCCACAATTGCAGATCTATACATATAATTAATTTCAAGGAGGCCCATCCCTCCTTCGGAATGGGGAATATATAATCTTGGTATGCACCGAGTTTTATAAATCATTTTGTGAGCATGAAGCATTCTTCTTGTTTTCCTATCTAATCTATCCAACACATTTTGGGGCCAGTCAGTCACTCCAAAACTATAAATTAGGACAGGAAGAGAAAATTGATTTATAGCCTGGATTTTGTTCTTAGATGTCAGTGCTGTTTTCAGGATTAATTTAAGTCTTTTAAAGTATTCCTTACTAAGTTTTATTCACATTTATTCATGTTTTATTGTTGATCCTTCATCAGTTCCCAAATATTTATACACTCCTTCTTGCTCAAGTTCTCTTATATCTCATTCTTTTCCCAAACTGATGTTTTCCTGGCATTACAGTTTTCCTGCTTTAAAGGTTGCTTTTCCACATTATCAAGATCAAATGACATTCTTATATCATCTAAAAATGTTTTCATAACTTGCAGTTGTGCTTTCAGTTCCTCATCTGATGAGCTATACAGTTTTAAATCATCAACAAAGAGAAGATGAAAAGTCTTTACACTTTGTTATTTTCTAGGAGCCTGATTATAGTCATGGTTTAAGCTGTTAAGTAGACAGCTTAATTGGTTAAGGGCAAGGCCGAACAGCAGCGGTGACAAAGAGTCACCTGGAATATCCCCGTTTTAATTTTTATCCGTGGGATAATAATTTGTCCTTTATAATGGCTTAATTGCAAAGTGGTCTGCCACTGTTTCATGGTCACTGTAATATAGCTGATTAGTGTAGGGCGTATCTTATAAATTTTTAAGCATACTTTCTGTATGAGTAGGGGAAGGACCAGGGATCTGTGACAGCACAGCATGGGTTGTTTTTTAGGACAGTCATGATGATGTCAGTTTGAGGAGGGAATTGGCCAGAAAATTACCTGTATTCGGTGGCCTTGATGACATCAATGAATTAGAGACTTTTTCAGGGGGGGGAAATAAAAGTTTTTTGAAAGTGAAACTACCACACTACAGTAAGGTACTGTTCTAGTGGAGAGAAATGGTCAATTTAAAATATTTTAAATGCTGTGTTGTTGTTTATTCATAGCAGGGGCAATATATAGGGAGAAAAAGAACTTGAGCATTTAATTACAGAATCCCACTGTTGTCCTTTAAGGAATGGGCAGTGGAAATTATTCAGGAGATATTAGATAAGATATACATTTCTTCTAAAAATATAGGGATTGGGATAAAATTAAAGTGGAAATTAAAAATAGGGTGTAAGTAAAAGAAAGGGAGATACGGTTAAGAAGTAACAAAATTACTTAGAGAGACTGACAAATTTTAAAGTACTGCAGAACAAGGGAAATCTCACAGAACAAGAAGTGGAGCAGCTGCAGAATGCTAAGCAGAAAGTAAGGGATTACCTAGATAATATGCATGTGTTCAAAAAGACTGCTGTTAAGCAACTGTATTTTGATAATAACTCTAAAGAGCAAAAACTTTTAGGATAAAGACTAAGGCAACACAAAGTAGAAAGGGCTGTCACCAAGGTTAGGGAGCCTATAACAAGGAAGATAACAAAGGATCCTGCAGAAGTATTAGAAATGTTTTGGAAATTCTATAAAAGTCTGTATAAAACAGAGAGATATGGAAATCAAGAAAAAGTGCAAATGGAAATGTTTATGGAAGAATTAAATATGCCAAGGCTAGAGGTAGATGAGGCTCAAATACTAACAGTTAGGACAGGAGGAGATGAGATACAAATTGTGATGTATAACCAATCTACAGGAAAGTCCACAGGAATAGATGGTATTCCTGTGGAAGCTTGGAAGCTAGGAGGGAAAAAATGATAAAGATCTGTAAGGATTTGTTTAACAGTATTTTAAGAGGAGAAGTATCAACATCCTGGAAGAAAGTGGTAGTAGCTGTAATATGTAAAGAAGGTAAAGATCCATCCAGGCTAGTTGCTCAGCATAATGCATCCAAGATTATCCAAGTGCAACTAACTCTGGGCAAGACCACAATCCAAATTGTAGCTTGCTACAGATCCCCCACCAGGCCCCAGGATTCCCACTCCTCATTTCTTGATACACTGGAAAATATCAGGGTACAACCCAACACCCTAATAATGAGTGATTTCAACTACCCCATCATTAACTGGGAAAACTACTCGTGTACCAACTCTTTTGCTCAACATTTTCTGGAATTCATAAATTCCAATGCCTTGGATCAACTTATCCACAACCCCCACCAGGGGCAGCAGTATCCTAGACTTGGTCATTACCAACATGGGCAACAGGTGTTCCACACCAGAGGTCAATTCCTCATTGGTCAGATCTGACCACAAGCTAATCACCCTAGACATCCACATCCCGCCCCCACCCCCCATTAGGGAAACCACCATAAAAAATTTCTCCAAAGCCAACTTCACGCTTCTTAAGACAGAAGTGGCAAACTTCACGACACCCATGCAGATGGGCAATAGAGGTACAACTGCTGAATCCTACACAAATGCACTTTATAAGCACTTACAGGAGTGCATGGATTGTGCTATCCCTAACAGAACCAAGATGCTATCCTCCAAAAAAAGGAAGCCAATCTGGTGGTCTCCTGCCATAAACAAGCTCTACAACAGAAGAAAGAAACTGTTACAAAAAAGTGTAAAATCCCATGATTGGAGGAACTCCCTGATCAGCCTCAGTAAGAAGCTGAGATCCCTCATAAAATCTACCAAAGCTGGTTACAAAAACAAAATCGCCACTGATTCTAAAGACAACCACAAAGCATTCTATAGCTATGTCAAGAATCTCAATGGCAACACTCATATCTGCTCTGAGCTACAGCACAATGGCACTAAATATACAGAACCAACTGATATTGCCAACATCCTGGCAGACAGGTTCAGTGCTAACTTTACCCCTCTCTCACCCCTAAAAAGGCCCATCTCTATACCGGAAGAATGCAAAGTTTCTGTAATCACGACTGCACAGGTAAAAACCGCACTCTCCAAAGCCAAGAAAACAGCATCCATGGGACCTGACAACATCCCAGGCTGCATTCTACATGAACTACAAAATGAACTGGTACCCCACCTAAGTACCATGCTCAATCATAGCCTCACCTCAGGCTTTGTGCCCACTGAATGGTGGACAGTGATGGCTATCCCACTGCACAAACGGGGAGCCACCACGGACCCTGGGAACTACCGCCCCATTAGCCTGACAAGCCTGGTCTGCAAGGCCATGGAACGTATCATCATGGAACTTATAAACAAAGACATTGGTAAACTCCAAACTCTGGACCCCACCCAGTTCAGGTTTGTAAAAGGCAGATCATGTCTCCTAAACCTGATAGACTTCTTTGAAGCAGTCACCAAAGCCATAGATGAGGGTAAGGTGGTTCACACAGCCTATCTAGATCTCGCCAAGGCTTTCAACACCATCCCCCACTCTGGAATTATAGATAAACTCACTAAACTAGGTATAAATCCCTATGTCTCAAGATGGGTTGCCAACTGGATCACTGACAGAACCCACACTGTGAAAGTAGCAGTTTCCAAATCCGACTTCAGACCAGTGACAAGTGGAATGCTACAGGGTTCAGTTCTGGGTCCTCTCCTATTTGGTATATACTTCTCTGAAGTACAGTCTAACACAGAAGGTCTTTGGCTAACAAAGTTCGCAGATGACTGCAAACTAGGAGCCATAATTGAAACTCCTAACGATGTGGACACCTACAAAATGGCATCACTGAGACAGATGCCTGGTGTCAAAGCCATGGCCACAAACTCAATGCCAAAAAGGGCATTGTCATCTCTTTGGTAAAAACTCTGTACCCATGAGCTACCACATAGGTGGTAGTCTATTTAACACTGAAAGTGTGATAAGAGACCTTGGGACACAGGTGAACAGTAGTCTCTCCTCTGATAATCACATTGCCACAGTAGTCAGGAAATCCTTCTACGTGGCACAACTCATCACAAAAGGCTTCTCATCCAGGAAAAAAGAGGCCATTGTTCCCCTCTACTTGTCACTCATTAGACCCATTATAGAGTACAATCCCCCTTCACTAAGAGGATTATTGGCCTTAAACAAATGCCCTACGCAGACCGTCTAAAAAAACTCCAGATTTACTCCATTGCATATCGCCTACTCAGAGGCGATCTCTCCCTAACATACAAAGCTTTGTCAAACCCAGAGCTGTTGGACATGCTCCACTTAAAGAAATCCCAATCCCTCCGAGCTACACGTTCTAGGGACCGAAACCTTGTCACCGCAATAAACAGAACATGCTGGAGGGATAGATTCCTGTCCCAGAGACTTCCCATACTCTGGAACAAGCTACCTATCAAACAAAGCTCCTTATTAGCACTCTTCAAGAAAAATCTTGATGATTGGATGGGAAATCGGAAATTCACCCCAGGGATCACCTCGACAACGGCACAGGAAAATAATTTTCTTGGGTGGGGAAAGCCAGGGTACCTTTTTGGCTAGGCTTGTATAGGCCCTAGGGCCAATAGTCTAGTACCTACCTATGAACTTATGAACCTATCAGATCCAGCTTCATACAGGCCCATTTCAATGCTAAATCATGATTATAAAGTGTATTAGTGTATTAGATTATAAGTGTTTAGCCTATAATGGCTAAAATAATGGAAAAAGTGATGCCAAAATTGATAGATATGGATCGGTTTGGTTTTGTGGAGGGGAGGTTGACATTTGACAACATTAACAGAACAGTGATGATCCAGAGGGAAGTAGAATACAAGAAACACCACTGCTGTTGGTAGGTCTTCATGCAGAGTAAGCTGGGACTATATGAGCAGAGCAATGGAAGCATTTTTATTCCCTGGTAAAATTATAAGGTTGATTAGGAGGCTATATGAGGGATCTGTGGCAAAAATTAAAGTGGGTGGGGTCCTCTCTGATAATCTCTGCTTGAGCAGAGGACCCATGAAAGGTTGTCCTCTCTTCCCTTTGTTATTTGCATAAGGTTTAGGACCATTGGCAAAGGAAATAAAGGACTCAGAAATTCAAGGATATAATTAGTATGGTAGTCAAGAAAAGCTGTCTGTATTTGCAGATGACATTATTTTATATCTGACAAAACCAGAAAGGGGCATTATAGTACTGTGGAACTTACTGAGACAGTTACAAACCTTTTTGGAATACAAAATTAATGAAGCTAAAATAAAGCAACAGAGGTAAACTATGTACCCACATACTAAACTATCGCCCCATAAGCCTGACTAGCTTGGTCTGCAAAGCTATGGAAAGGATCATCATGGACCTCATAAATAAAGATATTGGGGACCTACAGACACTGGATCCTACCCAGTTCGGCTTTGTTAAGGGCAGATCCTGCCTCTTAAACCTGGTCGATTTCTTTGAATCAGTCACCAAGGCCATTGACGAGGGGAAGGTGTTCCACACAGCCTACCTGGACCTCGCAAAAGCCTTCGATACAATACCCCACTCGGGCATTATAGATAAGCTCACCAGCTTAAATATAAACCCCTATGTCACTAGATGGGTTGCAAACTGGCTCAAGGACAGAACCCACATGGTTAGAATTGCTGGAGCCATGTCAGACTCCAAACCAGTTACAAGTGACGTCCCACGAGGCTCGGTCCTGGGACCTCTCTTGTTCGGTATATATTTCTCGGAGGTACAGGCCAACACGGAAGGACTGTGGCTGACCAAGTTTGCAGATGACTGCAAACTGGACGCCGTAATCGACTCTCCAGCCAACACAAGCATCCTCCAAAAGGGCCTCATAGAAACAGACAGCTGGTGCCAGAGCCATGGCACTCAAGCTAAACGACAAAAAGTGTATAGTCATCCCCTTTGGCAAAAACAAAGTGCCCACAAATTACCACATAGGTGGTAATCCATTAAGTATGGAAGAAGTAATTAAGGACCTGGGGACCCAAGTTGATAGCAATCTCTCATTTGACAACCACGTGGCCAAAGTGGTTAGAAAAACATTTTATATAGCCCACCTAATCATGAAGGGATTCACATCTAGATCAGGGGAGGTCATCGTGCCTCTTTACTCATCCCTCATCAGGCCCATAATTGAGTACAATGCCCCTTTTGGGATGTACCTTACCAGACACCTGCAGCAACTGGAAAGACCCCACAAGTACCTCACCAAGAGGATCAAAGGGCTCAAACAGATGCCATATGCTGCCTGGTTAAAGAAACTCCAGCTCTACTCAGTGGCATACCGCCTGCTCAGAGGCCATCTGTGCCTGACATATAAAGCCATGTCCAACCCGGAATTAATGGACATGCTGCACCTCAGAAAATCCAAATCTCATCGAGCTACGTGCTCGAGAGACTTGAACCTCAGCACTGAAATAAATAGGACATGCTGGAGGGACAGATTCATAACCCAGAGGCTCCCTTCACTCTGGAATAAAATCCCAGTCAGGTTAGGCAGAGTCCCTCATTGACTCTCTTCAAGAGGAATCCTGATGAGTGGATGAAGGATCATAGGTTTACCCCGGGTATCACTTCTGTGTCACTGTTAGACAGAGGCACAGTACACTAACCTCGAAAAAGGGCATAGCAAAATTAATTTAAAATGGGTGGCGAAAGCCAAACACACTCTGGCTAGGCTTATAAATGCCCTAGGGCAGATAGCCTAGTATGAACCTATGAACCTATGAACCTATAATTGGCTCAGCAATATCCATACTTTGGAGACATGATAAAATGAAGTATTTGTGAGTATTGATTAAAATGTGTAGGATATTTGGGAAGAGATTAAACAAATGATAATACAAAAACTGAGAAAATGGAAGCTCTGTTATATGGATATCGATAGTACGATACAAGCAGTTAAAATGTTTTTAGTCCCTTTACTTTTATACACAGGTCAGGCATATTTTTGTCAACCAGAGGAAAAGTTGTGGGTAGTAATTAATAAAGAGCTGAAGGATTTTATCAGGGAGGGGAATACAGTAAGAGTCAAGTGGGACAAGGTTATTCTTCCAGTAGAACAGGGTGGGTTGGGATTACCCGAGTTGAAGGGGTATTTCATAGGTTCATAGGTTCATAGGTTCATACTAGGCTATCTGCCCGAGGGCATTTATAAGCCTAGCCCATTGTTTTGTGGCTTACGCCACCCCTTTAGTATGGGGAACTATACCCATTATTTTGCTGTGCCTCTGTCGAGCAGTGACACTGAGGTAATTCCTGGGGTATATCTGCGATCTCCCATCCATTGGTCAAGATTTCTCTTGAACAAGGCCAGCGAGGTGCTCTGCCTCACATGTACCGGGATTTTGTTCCACAGCATAGGGAGTCTTTGGGTGATGAATCTATCTCTCCAGCACGTCCTATTAATAGCCGTGTCGAGGTTTAAGTCTCCGCCCTTGTGGCTCTGATGGATCTAGATTTTTGAGGTGAAGCATATTCATCAAATCTGGGTTTGACATGGCCTTGTATGTTAGGCAAAGGTCACCTCTGAGCAAGCGTGCGACTGAATAGAGCTGGAGTTCTTTCAGTCGGGCAGCATAGGACAGATTTTTGAGACCCTTTATCCTTTTGGTGAGGAACTTTTGTGGCCTCTCCAGCTGCTGCAAGTGTCGGGTCAGATACATTCCGAATGGGGCATTGTACTCAATCATTGGTCTGATGAGTGATGAGTAAAGGGAGACTATGACCTCCCTTGATCTAGATGAGAATCCCTTCATGATAAGGTGGGCAATGTAGAAGGACTTCCTAACTACTTTAGCTACATGGGTGTCGAATGACAGACTACTATCTCATTCACATCCTCCCTTTTTTTAAACCTCACTCCTCCTCTGCATGTATTGATCCTACATTTCCCATTTTTTCAGAGCAACACAGTTAAGGCTCCTTTACATAACACAAACAAAAAATATAATTCAAAATGGAAATAGATGATGAAACAAGAGGGAAGCTCAAGTAACCGGGTGAGACTGGGATTTTGGATGCAGACCTTTAAGAACAATAATAATCAAACAGAATATTATAGTCATAAAGTAGCAGAAGGTATTCTAAGAACTAAGCCAATATGAGACTGTAGAAAGGAAATTCTTCCATTAGGGATGTTTGCAATTAGGGTTACAGACAACAGGCAAGAGAGGGTGAGAATATATTGAAGAAAATTGGTAAAGGAACCAAGGTACTGGGAACAAATAACTAGAGATTGTAATAGAATGGGAAGATGCCAAGAACTTATTTGGAATGCAGGCTAGAGATTGCCTTCCCTATCAAGGATTGATATCAGAGTATAGGCAAAGAGAAGGAAATAGGGGGGTCCTAAAAGAAAGATCAGCACTGGTAGAGTTTTTGGTACAATCTAGAATAGACGTTGCCTTTAAGAAAGAAATAATTAAAAGAGAATATAAAATATTGCATAAGTATAAGAACCAATCAGAAGAGGTTAGGAAGGATTGGGAAGAGAGATTGGATAAGCAATTCACACAAAAAAAGAATGGGGGGATATAAGTATATCTCTCAAATATGCAACAAAATCTACAAGATTTAGGCTCTTTGCCTGGAAGTGTTTACATAGATATTTTTATACTCCAAGCAGGCTCCAAAGCATTTTTCCTCAGGTAGACAGCAAATATTGGAGGTGTGATGGGGAAGAAAGAGATGACTGTGAACGCATTTTCTGGGAGTGTAATGAGTTGGCAGATTTTAAAGATTCCCTGCAGTCTGCACTATGGAGATGCTGGTTAAGCAAATTAGAATAACTAGGAAATTGTTTTTTGAGCTGTGATACAGAATTGGAATTGCCTACACATAGTAAGGCCTTGCTGAACCTGATTATGATGGCTGCTGAAAAAGCAATTACTAGAAAATGGAAATCAAAGTCTAAACCAACTTTATTAGAGGAAGCAAAGATAGTAACAAAGATAAAACAACTGGAACTGGGATCTTTGGAAAAGCGTAGGAGCAAATTACATAGGAAAAAATGGGAAATGTAGGATCAATACATGCAGAGGAGGAGTGAGGTTTAAAAAAAGGGAGGATGTGAATGAGTTATGTAATGGTTGTCTACCAATGACTGGATATATTAAAAGTGATGTATAATGTTTGCAGGTACAGTTGTGTTGGCACAGTTTGTAAGGTATAATGGTTGCAACTCAGATTGTGTCGTTATGGTTTATTTTCATTTATATAAATGTACGATTGTCTATGTCATACTTGAAAATTTAATAAAGATGTTTTTTTTTTTTGTTTAAAAAATAGTGATTACCTTTTCAGCTTCTTTAGAAGAGGTACACAGCAATCTGTTTTGAACTTTACCTTGTCTTATTGGATTTTAGCTGTACTACAGAGCTCTCCAAAAATCTTCTTGGACTATCTGGCCTTCATATTCAGTGCTAGAGTGTTGTTCTTCCATTTTTTTTTTAATCTGAGAAAAACACTTATTGTCCATGTTACCCATTATGATAAGGCAGTACTCTTATCTGTGGCTAAGTACAGGCCTTGGAGAAACTTATTCATGACTCCTCTATGCTAGAGGGTTTTCAGATAGTATGCACTATTGATAAGCAATTGCATTCACTGAATGGATTTCAGTAAAGTTATTATTAATGAATTCTTCATGGAAAAGATGTAACAAATGCATACATTATAATTAAGGAACTACATGGATTTCTCAATATGTACTTACTTGTTTTTATTTATTAATTGTTAACTATAGAAATGGGTTGGTCCAAGGATCCTTTTCAGCCACAACCCAAGCTATAAGGTAGACAGTTACGTATGTTGCATACATACATTCTAAAATATTATATAATTAATTACAGAATACATTTCCCCTATGATTCTCTGACGCTTCAACTGTAGAAGACTAAGAAAGATGTATTTTCTGCAGTGGTGAAAGCCCTTCCCTTTGCCTCCTCATGTGTGTGTGTGTGTGTGTGGGGGGGGGGGGGGGGCTTGCACATCTTTGCAGAAAATAAGACACCACACACACAAAAGGAAACATTGCTGGTACACAAACAGAAACCACACCATCACTTATTGTCTGTGAAGTACACTAAACGGCGAGTTCAACATCAGGGGAATCAAGCACTTTAAAGTGTAGGGAGCCAACTTAGTGCAATAGTTAACAATAGGAGGTACAGTGTTAAGCTGTTAGCATTTATTGCTTTACACTTATTAGTTCTCCATTCCAGTTCTCAGGTAAGGTGTTTTTTTATGTGGAGTCTGCAAATCCACACAGTGTCTGTGATTTTATTGGGTGGCCAAGTTTCTTCTCACATTCCAAAAGTATGCTGTAGGTGAATTAGCTATCCTCCATAGTTCTTGTTGTCTGTGTGTGTTCAGCAATAGACTAGCATCTTATCCAGGATTAGTTGCTCTGCCCTGTACTCACTCAGTGCCAGGATAGTCTCCAGGTCCCCTCATAAACCTAAATTTAATTGAAAATGGAATGGAAAATCAGAAAATGAGTGAATGAATAAATGAGTAAACAAATAATTTACAATTGATTGAATATACGGAATAGATTGCAAAATATTACAGCAAGAGATATTTGAAAAGCATAACACAGTGACCTGATTAATAAAAAAATGAGCACACTAAATTTTTATAGAATGGAAAATCTATTTCAAAAAACTGTTTGATGGTGCATACAAGACAGCTATATAGGAAATTAGCCTTTTCATTAAATCAGTTGCAGTCATCTAAAGCTTCAAGGTGCTTAACACACTTAGATCTGAATCTATCATTAGTCCATTTTGTTTGTAATATCAGACAGAAGCATGTTACATGTTGCAAGTAATACTTTGCTGTATGTCTTCTCTCCAAAGGCTAATCAGAAAGTAGACCTTATGTAAATGCTAACAACCCATGATATGCAACCTGGATAGCAAGTATGGAGAAAAAGATGACAAAAGACAAAAAAAAAAAATAGAAGAAATTAGTTCTTGTTGGGCACTTGTTAGATAATGAATATAGACTTTGTAAATGTTATCTGCAAGGAATCAGCCTATCTTTAACACTACAAGCCTATTTATGCTTGAAATCGGTGTGTACATTTATGAGACAGTATCTCAAATACTGTTTGACATTTCTTATTTTTTTCAGAGAATTATAACTAATATATGTGTCTATATGGGTCTATGTTAAAACATCGAACTGCACTTTCACGAACCCACTTTAGTGAAAGTGCATAACATCGAACATGCACTTTCGCTAAAGTAAACAAAAAAAAGTAAAAAATACACACACAAAAAAATGTATACACTATTATGCAGGGGGGCAAGCCCCTCTGCACCCCACATGTGGGGGACTGTGTCCCCCACACCCCCCTATTTTAATATTCTAACTCCGAGATCGCACTACAGTGGGGAAAAGGGAATATTCCCTTATCCCCACTGTACCGCGATCTCCACAAAAGATTTGTTAGTTGTACATCAACAGAATATGTTGATGTACAACTAATAAAACATGCAAACTGCATGTTTTTTCATTTTTTTACTTTGTTTTAGCAAAAGTGCATATTCGATATTATGCACTTTCGCTAGTCAGTTCGTCAAAGTGCAGTTCTATTAACTGTACTTTCAACGTTCTGACAAGGACCCATGTATATATATATATATATATATATATATATATATATATATATATATATATATTATATATATATATATATATATATATATATATGTATATATATATGTGTGTGTGTGTGTGTGAGCCTTTTATTTTGTTCGAACTTTCAAATGTTCGAAACTCATATGGCCAACACCATAGGAGTGAATGTTTGAAAGGCCGACAGATGATAGCGGAGATCCCCGCTACAGTGCGTGACTGAGAGATTCCCCTTTCCTGCACTTTAGTGCGATCTCAGAGTGAGAATATTTAAGTAGCAGGGGTGTGGGGGGTGCAGGGAGGCTTGCCCCCCTGCATAAAACAGTTTTACTGTGTTTACATGTAGGTAAATGGTGCTATTTCAGGATGTTGGCCTTTTGGAATGCCATTCATATGTTCGACATTCTGAAGTAGACCCGTGTGTGTGTGTGTGTGTGTGTGTGTGTGTGTGTGTGTGTGTGTGTGTGTGTGTGTGTGTGTGTGTGTGTGTGTATGTGTGTGTGTGTGTGTGTGTGTGTGTGTATGTATATATGCCATGCATGTTATCATTCTAAGATTCTAGGAATATGGATTGATAAGTAGCTTCTTGTTAAATTGGTATCTGAGTCATATTGAAGTGTTATATTTCTACTGACAGAACATGCCAGTTTTATGGACAATATATGTTGGAATTTTTTTTAAATGTGTTGTAATTCTAGCTTAGTACATATTTGTCCTGACCATGTACTGCATTTCACAATTAGAATATAACCATGTACCTGTCATTTGTGCAAACTAAATATTACAGAGCTTTCTACTCCATCATACCATAATGCCTAAGCTTACATTTGGTCCATACCTGTCTTAACCAATATCTCAAATACAAAGCCAGCTGCATACTATAGAAGGAGAGAGCCCTGATTATGGTTCATATAAACCAGGTTCAAATAGTGGCTCAGATGTCTATAGCAGCTAGCTGAGATTGGGAGTGAGCGGTCATTCCCAACTCATCTATCCAAGGGAAGTGAGATAGCCCTGGCTCACCACTTGGATTGTACCTAGTTGGGAGCACTGAGTGCTACATCTGTGGAGCATAGGCCTAGGAAGCATGTGCTGCCATTGTACAGTCACATACAGAAAGGATTCAGCATTCAAGGCATGTTCCTTCAGGTGGCAGCATGCAGTGAAGCTCAGAGAGCTTCTGATGAGATTGGGATGCTCCACTGCAGGGGTAGGAGGTCAGCTTTCTGCCATCCTATTCTTGCCAGGAAGGGAACAAATAGGCTGATTGTGCTTCCCAGGCAAAAACAAATGGTCTGGAGGGCTTTCACTTCAGCCAGGAAAGCCCAGTTGATACCACTTGGAATGAATTGGGTTCATGTAGGAGAGCCACTGGAGCAATTCTTACAAGGATGCAAAAAAAACAAAACAAAAAAACAAAAAAACAAACAAATCTCAGCTACTAAAGACCAAATAATTCCATCATTCCTAATGAAAACATCTGGAATCCTGTGCCTTATTTTGATGACTAGGAAAAACAAAGAGCAATATACTGCACTCAAGGGAAAATTACACATTAGGTATCATAGGTCAGAAGTCCATAGCTCTAGAACACCCACAAGGAGCATCTTCCTTGCAAAAGTCCATCTCTGGGGTATCCTTGTTTTTTGTTGTTTCTACTTCCCACAAGAAGTGGGAGAGGTTGGATGCACTGGACTCTCAACCGCAGGTGTTGTATCTTACTTATTCTTAAAATAAAGTTGTACTAGAAAAATGGTAAATGACCAGTTCTAACAAAGAATAAAATATATATAAAATGCATTACAGAATATGCTACCTTTCAGGCTGAGACATTTAGCATACATTCCTCAAGGGATTTAATTTAAATTTGACATTTCTGTAACTGCCCTTGTGGGCTATTTTAAAACTATCCAATTTACCTTTTGGCACTTGTATTAATCTATCCCATTTGGTGTTATATTTGCCTTACCTATACAATGGTCGACAGTTATATATTATCCCTAGTAAGAATAACTGGGATCATACTACAGATAATTTGAGGGGAACCATGCATGGGATAAAGCATGTACGAGCTTCTGTCCAGTAGTAGTACAGAGTGCAACCTTAGGGAAATTTTCCTTACCCATCAATAGATCAAAGTTGCACTTGAATATGGACAGGGATGGGCTTTGTTTTATATGGATGGGTAGTTTGTTCCAGACCAGTGCTATCCTCTATGAGATATACCTGTCCCTTTACACCATTCTCGTAATGTTGCAGAAGAGGTAGACCCAGTATTTCCGATGTTATTTAATTTGCTGATGTGCAGTAGTTCCATCAGTACTGGGTCAGAGGATGCTTTGTATGGCAGAAACAGGTCAGCTCTTAGCAGTCTGAAGGGTACAGAATATAGTGACAGGCCTTTGAGGTGGTTCATGCAGGGCATGCTGCTTAGGCTTTGTATTCTTTTAGTAAGGTATCCCTGTGGCTGTTCCAGTTATTGCATGTGTCTGATGCTTGCCAAAGGGGAAATTATACTCAGTGATTGGCCTAATGAGGGCTGGGCAAAAGGGGAACATGACATCCCTAGATCTAGATGCAATTCCTTTGTTTGTTAGACCTTCTTGCAGGATAGCTAACATTCTCCTAATATTTTAACATTTTTTGAGAAATGCAATTGTACACTGTGCATTTAGGTTTTGATTACAGGTAACCACTGATGTATGTTGAATTTAGTAAGTCCCCCGGCAGTATGAACAATGGCTCTAAGTCATAGTCACTATAATGTGACCCCTTGACCCTGTTTGCAAAATGGTTAAAAACGAGGCTGATGCCAGTGCAAGTGCTAATGCTGTTCATGTCAGTACTGGGATTTTGTTCAGGTGACATAAGACACTACTTTTGAGGTTAAATACATTTGTCAGTTCTGAGATACTGTCATCGTAGTACAGAATTTTCTTAACATAAAATGCATTTCTCATCCAAACAGAAATCATATACTCATCATACACACACACAACAAATATTAGGAAACTTTACAGATTATCCCAGATTAAGTTTTTGTGAGCATACATTTCAAGCCTCCATATTCAGAACAATATGGCAAACACTATTTCATATTTTTTAATTAAATTTCAGAAAATTATGTTAGGATACTCGGGTATATACTACATTTTGATAATGATGCCAACTATAAGAATAGACAAGCAGCTCCATGTTAAAGCTGTGTGGGATATTTTGGTAGAGTCAGTGTGTACAGATGTTTACAGTGAGATCTATTTTTAAGTTTTTTTAATACATTTATTAAGTAGGTAATCCCATGGGACAAAAGTATCTTTTTTCAGTGCCAACCTGGAAACACTGTTTGGCCAATGACTTCCTCAGAGTCAAACAGGAGGTAAACAAAAGTGGAAGGAATCAAACTCTATATCGCAGTCTAATAATTCAGAGTCTAAATACTCTGTGCTAACTGCCAGATGTACAGGTACAACTGCTGTCTGTCAGAGAATCAAACCCTGGTCTCAAGCATGACAGGCAGGGAAATTAACTGATATACCAATGAGTAAGAATGTTAATTTAATGGGCAAGTATGTATAACTTTTAGTGTGATGCAATGTCAGGTCAGGGCAGATATGTTTTTGATAATGTTTTTCTCATACTGAAGTTATATTGTTATTGTTTACATAAACTGAATATTGTAGAGCTTGGAGATCTGTCTAAACTGTCAAACAATAAGGCCAGTACAAGTTTGAATTTAGTACATACATACATACATCTTTGAGTCACTACTTAAAGGACTGCTTTTATGATTTGTAGTAGAAGTTCCATGGAATTATACTGAAGGTACATGAAAGTGTTGTGATGGCATATTTTCAGTTACAGAAAATGTTGTAGTGTGCAATACATTTAGTCTATGACTCCAACTCTACCCAAATTTCAAAATACTGAAACCTTAGGCGCCGTTCTAATTATAAATCACACAAAAAAAAATCAACATTCTCTGTAGCTATATCGCTCCAGGAAACAACACCCCCATAATTGAAGAAATCCTTCAATGGGTCAGACATAACCTTCCACAAGAGACTATTCTACTAGGTGACCTAAATACCGACTGGCTAGCCTGTAACTCTAACAGTCCCACCAATCAAATCAACCTGTTTGGATTTACTCAGCTTATTCAAGAACCCACCAGAAGAGATAAAAATCCTAAAAGAAATCCATTATTGATTGGACACTAGTGAACAGCTCCAAACAAAACTACCAGACAGGATGCCTACCAGATGCGCTTAGTGATCACCAACCTACAGACCTCCTAGCTAAACGTACCAGCATTCCCAAGCCTATAATCTATAGGCAAATCAGGGATGCCTGCAAACTAAACCCACAGGATCTAAACAATATATTAAAACAGTACAACTGGGAACCTCTACGAACCTTAGGATTAGATCAGGCGGTGGACTACTTTAACAACATATTGACTAGTGTCCTCAATTAAGTTTCTCCAATCAGGAAAATTAGGGCTAAGGCAAATTATGCTCCATGGCTAAGTAGGGACAGAAGAGTCTTACTAAAGTCTAAAGACAAGGCCTGGAAGCAATGGAAAAAGGATAGCCCTAACCAAGCCAATCAAAACTACAAACAACTTAGGAATTTTGCTAAAAAAACAGACCAAACTTGATAAACAAAACTACTTCCTTAGTCTCCAAAAACAGACATTCAAAAGACACCCCAAAATTTTGGCATGCTATCAATTCTCTATTAAAACCTGGAAAAACAACCACTCCTACCCCCACCTCCCCCAATAATAATAATAATAATAATAAAGACATAGCTTCCCAACTTAATTATCACTTTACTAACTCAATCCAGATGTTGTCCACCCAACTATCCAAAAATAGCTCTTCATCTGCCTCTAATAAATATCCAGATGACATGCCTTCCTTCACTCTCACACCTGTTCCTGTCTCTAAAATCAAAAAACTCCTTCTAAACTTGAAACCTACCACTCTTGCAGCTGCAGTATACCTGCTAACTTCCTAAAAATAGCAGCTGAATCCTTATCTTACCTAGTTTCAATCCTTATCAACCGATCTATTCAAGAAGCCTATGTCTCTCTACTATGGAAGATACCATATATTATACCTCTACATAAGGGTGGCAATTCTTATGATTTCTCAAATGACTGTCCAATAGCCATACTTCCTCCCTTACCTAAGCTTCTTGAGAAATGTATTCACTCCCAAGTTATGCACTTCCTGAACACACATAAGCTCCTCTCCACCAGTCAACACGGCTTCCACCCACACCACAGCACAACTACTGCTCTTCTCTCTTTTACTAATCAGGTTAACCAGCATAGAAACAATAATAATTATGTATCTCCTATGTTTTAGATCTCTCCAAAGCTTTCGACATGGTCTCTCACACAAAACTATTAGATGCTCTAACCTCCCTATCCTCTGCCTCCTCTGCCATCTCCTGGTTCAAAAACTATCTCTCAGACAGACAGCAGTCTGTCCAATGGCAAGATTGGCAAGATGAGCTATCTCCTCTATTTCCAACTACCATAGGTGTACCACAAGGCTCAATCCTGGGCCCACTACTTTTTTCTATCTTCACAAACAATCTATAGACTGCCACCCAGCAGGCCACACTTATACAGTATGCAGATGACTCAACGCTTATCTGCTCAGCCCCATCTCTGACCACCCTACAGCAGCTGATCCAAGCTGGATCACTCACATCCAACTTATTCTAAACCCCAACAAGACTAAATTACTCCTGTTCATCCCTAATAAATCTAAATCTACTCCCCTAACTTTCTCTGTCACCTCTAGAAATGGCACTGTTATCTCTCCTACAGCCCATACTAAGCTTCTTGGGGTAGAAATAGACAAAAATCTTTTCTTTGATGTCCATATTACTCACACCATCCAAAAAGTCCATAAAAAATGGGAACTCTTTATATACACAAGAATTTTCTCACAGACAAAGCACAAATCACCTTAGCTCAAACTCACCTACTGTCCACCCTTATGTATGCAGCACCAATCCTGACCGACATTAGAAAAACTGACCTTGAGAAAATTGAGTCATGTTATAACAAAGTTGCCAAATTTGCTAACAACTTTACCTTCAGAACCCATCACTGCCAGGCACTTAGGGATATTCAATGGCTAGAATTTCCTCAACTACTCACCTACAAATAGCTAGTCAGTGCCTTCAACATCCTGAAGTACCCTGACAAAACTCTAGCTCTATAACTACTTTCCCACTATTCTACTAATCGTCCACTTCATTCTACCAAGAAATCTCTCCTCTGTATAACTAGTGCCAACAATACTGCAGGAAAAGCCCTATACTCTCACACCATAGCTAAAAACTGGAATAACCTCCCCTCTTCTATAACTTCTTCCTCTACTATCACACAGTTCCAAAAATCACTCAAATCACACCTCAGGAAAACCTGGATTTGCCTATCTATAACATAAAAATGACTGTATTTCTTATTCCGCTTTGCCTCCCTCCTAATCTTCCTACTGTTGAAATAACACAAGATTATAAGGTCTAGACTTGTAGACTTGTAATTATTTCATAGTTTATTGGGACAGTTTGAGTTCACCATGGTTATTATGCACGTCTCTGTGCTATCATTGTCTGTTTGTCTATTTTTGTTACTTAATCTAATTGTGGAGCTTTTCTCCACGGGTCTCCACTGAAAATGGACCTGATCCAGTTGGATTATCCCGGTTAACAAATGTAAAATAAATAAATATAATTGCAAAGATTTGAAGCAGTTCCATGAAATCCTGGGCTGGCCATTTTTCCTTTGTCAATGAAAGTCCTTTTTGCAGTACCATATTTCCAGTGATGTCACTTTTTAGATGAATGCATATGATTTTCAGGTTTTTAATAGAATGCCTATTTAACACATATATTGCGTTATCACTTTAGAATAGATGTAATATATAGATTCACATAAACCAAACAGTATGGGTTTTTACAGACTATCATTCTTTAGGTATGTCCAAACCCACATTTGATCCTTACATACATGAGGAAGCTTTTTATACATTGTTTGACATTTACTATATACTACACATAGATTGTATTTCCAACCATAAAGGCTTATCAGCAATGTCATGTTGAATTTGGAAGAGCCATTTTGTCTTTGCCAGTTCTTTTACTGGGCATGCTTTAGTGACTGACAATACCATTTCTATACAAAAGTTTGTACAATGTTTAGTTCTAATGCATTGTCAAGTCAGAATAAATATTTTTTGAACATGTGCTGTATTTTTCAATTTTGTTTATCTGTGGGCCTGGTAGAGAGACAGACAACACTGCATTTCACAATATTTAGTTGTAGTTCTGCTCTGCTCTCATGCACCTTTCACTTGAAACTCTCTGGGTGCAGCACTTGTGGATTACTTGAAAAACATTTTTTGCAGTCTGATTTAAATAATATCAGTGCAGAAGAAGAAGAATCCATACCTGCTTCCCTTTTTATTGTGAGGTTCCAAATTTCTAAGTCAAATAGCAGCCCATTCAGGTTTTGCTGAATTCCGGACTGTGGTATAGTTTCCTGTGTTGCCCATATCCTTACTTGGATAGGAGGAAGCTTCTCTATTCACCAGTGAGAATGGGGAGCTTTGAGCAGCCTATCTGTCCCTGGAGGAGTGGTCTCAGCCCTGAAACTAGTAGCTTATTGGCTGTTTTGGGTCAATTCCTATCTCTTTCAGTTTCCCTGCTTTAAAACCCGCATTTGCGCGGTTTTGCGCTTGTATACAACTCCGCACAGCTCCTTGTGGTGTCCTGCAGAGTGATACAGGCAACAGAGAGACCCAAGAGAGACTTTTCCAGATTTACGTATTTTTTTTCTGTTGTTTTGCTCCGACTGCCTTTTCCCGCCTAAAAAGTGAATTTCTAACTGATCTGTGCTTCAAAAAGTTTAAATTGCATTTGCCTTCTGCTTTTTACAGTTTTTGCACTTGTTTTATATCAATTTAAGTTGTTTTTGTATTGTATGACTGTTGTAGGCTACACACTAAAGTGTGCTAGCCTGTTTATAGCATTTACAGTGTTTTCTGTGTGTTTTTCTGCTGTTTCCTGAAAAAAAAAAAAAAAAATTTCTTTTCCCGCCTTTGCTGAACTAGATTAGTCCAGATTTCAGGTTTTGCTGAATTCCGGACTGTGGTATAGTTTCCTGTGTTGCCCATATCCTTACTTGGATAGGAGGAAGCTTCTCTGTTCACCAGTGAGAGTGGGGAGCTTTGAGCAGCCTATCTGTCCCTGGAGGAGTGGTCTCAGCCCTGAAAATAGTAGCTTATTGGCCGTTTTGGGTCAATTCCTATCTCTTTCAGTTTCCCTGGTTTAAAACCCGCATTTACGCGGTTTTGCACCAGTATACAACTCCGCACAGCTCCTCGTGGTGTCCTGCAGAGTGATACAGGCAACAGAGAGACCCAAGAGAGACTTTTCCAGATTCAAGTATTTTTTTTCTGTTTTTTTGCTCCGACTGCCTTTTCCCATCTAAAAAGTGAATTTCTAACTGATCTGTGCTTTAAAAAGTTTAAATTGCATTTGCCTTCTGCTTTTTACAGTTTTTGCACTTGTTTTATATCAATTTAAGTCGTTTTTGTATTGTATAACTGTTGTAGGCTACACACTAAAGTGCGCTAGCCTGTTTATAGCATTTACAGTGTTTTCTGTGTGTTTTTCTGCTGTTTCCTGAAAAAAACAAAAAAAAAAAAAAAAATATTCTCTTTTCCCGCCTTTGCTGAACTAGATTAGTCCAGATTTCAGGTTTTGCTGAATTCCGGACTGTGGTATAGTTTCCTGTGTTGCCCATATCCTTACTTGGATAGGAGGAAGCTTCTCTGTTCACCAGTGAGAGTGGGGAGCTTTGAGCAGCCTATCTGTCCCTGGAGGAATGGTCTCAGCCCTGAAACTAGTAGCTTATTGGCCGCTCTGGGTCAATTCCTATCTCTTTCAGTTTCCCTGCTTTAGAACCCACATCTGTGCAGTTTTTCACGATTTTACGCATAGCGGAGCATCGGGCAGCACCGCTTAAATGGGTTTAAACTATTCCTGGCTCCACAAAGTCTGCTCTTCACTTTTTCCCTTAAAACTGTTCTAAATCTCAAAGTAAGCACTCTATTTTCATTCTAAAGCCCTGCAGTTGCTCGTATAAGTAATCTTACAAGTAAGCACCAATAAACTAAAGCACTACACCCTCTTATACTCCCTTTAAGTACTTGGCTCCCTATTGGTCCTTTTTGATCAGTCAAAAAGCAGTTCCTTATACTATTCTGGCATGTCCAAAAGTCAGTTTTGGGTTTACTCTCCAGTCCAGCTGGTGAATCTGGGAATCTTGAGGCAATGTTACAACTGCCTTATGTACACAGACCACCCTCTTCTCCTCCCAACAAGCTCAAATATATGTGAGAGATGCAACTATATAGCCAAACTGGAGGCTGAGCTCTCTCAACCCAATACTGTTGCAGTCAGTCAGGAGGAGAAGGTAACCACACACACCACAAATCCAATCTCACATAGACCTATCGCAACAGAAAACCAAACACATAAACACACAAAAACATACTCGGAGACTCTAAATAAAAATCTGCCTAAGCAGCAGAGACCTCCAAAGTAGACATCCAAGCAACCGCGACCCCACAACAATACCCACGCATCACATAGTTCACAAAGTCAGTGTGCCACACAGTCACAGCCCTTAAGGCTAAACAACACACCTAATACACTTGTAATAGGTGACTCTATTGTCAGACACACTGACATCCCACTCACCAGGCTGAACAAGGAGAAGGTCACTGTAAGCTGCCTGTAGGGTGCCAGGATCCGCCACATAACACAAGCACTCAGGTCACTCCAAAGCAAGTACAAATATGACTCCGTCATTGTCCATGCTGGTGTGAATGACCTGAGACGTACCTCCCTGGACTACATGAAAAGAGACATAGAGGAGCTCTCTGATCATATAGCCCAGGCCGGTATGACCCTGACCTTGAGTAGCATCTTACCCTCACCAAGAATGAGCCACAGTATAAAGACAACATGATCAATTTTAACAATTGGCTAAAGTATTGGTGTCATTCAAAGGGGATCCAGTGTCTGTCAGCCTGGGATGACATGCTCGACAAGCCACGTTGCTTCGCTAGGGATGGCTTGCACCTGTCACCCCTGGGCTTTTGAATACTGGCTAAGGCTCTTGCCACCCCCATAGTGCCTTTTTTAGGCAAGGCTCAAAAGACAAACCCACCTCCATAGACTACACAAAGAAAAAGAAACTAAGGGTGATGCTGCTCAATGCCAGAAGTCTAAACCTCAAGATGCACACACTCGAGGCTCTCCTCAGTATGGAGAATATCGATATCTGTGCAGTAACAGAAACCTGGTTCAAGGCTCCCGAGAGCACCCCAGCACTACCAGGTTATACCTCATACCATGCTTTTCGGCCCAAAACTCGGACCGAACCACAAAAGGATGGGGAGTATCCATACTCATCAAAGATACCCACACCTCCAGGTTAGTGGCACTGCACGAAGCATCAGAGACCATCCATGTGCAACTAACAGTGGGCAAAACTACCTTTCAATTTGTAGCCTGCTACAGACCACCCTCCCAAACTCAGGAACCCCACTCGCCTTTCCTGAGAACACTGGAGAATATGAAGGTCTCTCCAAACACCATTATATTGGGTGACTTCAACTACCCAAACATAGACTGGGAGCACTACTCAAGCCCCAACACCCTCGCCCAACAGTTCCTAGAATTTATAAACTCAAATGCTATAGAACAACTGGTCACCACTCCCACAAGAGGGGAAAACATATTGGACCTGATCATCACCAACATGGGGACTCTATGTTCCATACCAGAGGTATACCCCTCATTGGTAAGATCTGACCATAAATTAATCTCACTGGACATCCATATCCCATCCCCACCCCCAGCCAAGGAAACCACGGTGAAGAACTTCTCAAAAGAAAACTTCACACTTCTCAAAACCGAGGTGGAATCCTTCAAAGCCCCCGGGCCAGTGGAAAATACGGCCCAAATCGCAGAATCCTTTACAAACGCTTTCTATGGAGACCTACAGGAATGCATGGAACGTGCTATCCAAATAAAACCAAGACTCATTCCTCCAAAGGCAGGAGACCTGTCTGGTGGACCCCAGCCATAAATAAGCTATACAACAGAAGGAGAAAGCTACTACATGATAGAGCAAAATCCCAAAAAGGGAAGGCATCTCTGATCAGTACTAGCAAGAAACTACGATCCCTCATAAAATCATCTAAGGCCAGCTTCGAAAGAAAAATTGCACAAGACGCTAAAGATAATCACAAGGCCTTCTTTAGTTATGTCAGGAACCTGGGTGGCAACTCCCAGATATGCTCTGAGTTAGTTCAAAATGACAAAAAATACACTGAACCCACAGACATTGCCAACATCCTGGCAGACAGGTTCAGTGCAAACTCCCCCCCCCAAAAGAGCAAATGTCTATCCTAACAGAGTGTAGCCTCCCTGACATCACAGATGCACAGGTGAGAGCTGCCCTCTCCAAAGCAAAAAACACAGCATCAATGGGACTGGACGGTGTCCCGGGCTGCGTCTTACACGAACTCCAAGAAGAACTGAACCCTCACATAAAGTCACTGTTCAATCTCAGCCTTACTACAGGATATGCACCCAAGGAATGGCATACAGCAACAGTGGTCCCACTCCACAAAGGTGGTGCCACAACAGACCCCGGAAACTATCGCCCTATAAGCTTGACTAGCCTGGTCTGCAAAGCTATGGAGCATATCATCATGAAACTCATGAACAAAGACATTGGGAACCTCCAAACACTGGATCCTACCCAGTTCTGCTTTGTTAAGGGCAGATCTTGCCTGTTGAACCTGGTCGACTTCTTTGAAACAGTCACAAAGGCCATAGATGAAGGGAAGGTAGTCCACACCACCTACCTGGACCTCGCAAAAGCCTTCGACACAATACCCCACTCGGCCATCATAAATAAGCTCACCAGCTTAAATATCAACCCCTATGTCACAAGATGGGTTGCAAACTGGCTCAGTGATAGAACCTACATGGTCAGAATTGCAGGTGCCATGTCAGACTCTAAACCAGTTACAAGTGGTGTCCCACAAGGCTCAGTCCTGGGACCTCTCTTGTTCGGTATATATTTCTCTGAGGTACAGGCTAACATGGGAGGACTATAGCTGACCAAGTTCGCAGATGACTGCAAACTGGGTGCCATAATCAACTCGCCGACTGACACAAGCATCCTCCAAAAGGGTCTCACAGAGACGGATAACTGGTGCCAGAGCCATGGCCTTAAGCTAAATGCTAAAAAGTGCATAGTCATCCCCTTTGGGAAAAACAAAGTGCCCACAAATTACCACATAGGTGGTAATCCATTAAGTACGGAAGAAGTAATTAGGGATTTGGGGACCCAAGTAGATAGCAATCTCTCCTTTGACAATCACGCTGCCAAAGTGGTTAGAAAGACCTTCTATATAGCCCACCTTATCACGAAAGGGTTCACATCTAGATCAAGAGAGGTCATTGTGCCCCTCTACTCATCACTCATCAGGCCAATAATTGAATACAATGCCCCATTTGGGATGTACCTTACCCGACACCTGCAGCAACTGGAAAAACCCCAAAAGTACCTCACCAAGAGGATCAAGGGACTCAAACAGATGCCCTACGCAGTTAGGCTAAAGAAACTCCAGCTCTACTCAGTTGCTTACCGCCTACTCATAGGCGATCTGTGCCTGACGTATAAAGCCATGTCCAACCCAGAATTAATGGACATGCTCCACCTCAGGAAATCCAAATCCCTTAGAGCTACACGCTCCATGGACTTAAACCTCAGCACAGAAATAAATAGGACATGGTGGAGGGACAGATTCATATCCCAGAGGCTCCCCTCACTCTAGAATAAAATCCCAATCCATGTTAGGCAGAGTCCCTCAATGACCCTCTTCAAGAGAAATCTTGACGAGTGGATGGGAGATCGTAGGTTTACCCCTGGGATCTCTTCTGTGTCCCTACTAGACAGAGGCACAGTAAACTAACCTCAAAAGGGCTATCTTCTGTGACCTACTATACAGAGGCACAGTCAACTAATCTAAAAGGGTGGTGAAAGCCAAACACACTCTGGCTAGGCTTATAAATGCCCTAGGGCAGATAGCCTAGTATCAATCTATGAACCTATGAACCTATGAACCTATGGATGCAACACTCATGGGATTCATTAAAAACTTGTCTACAATCTGACTAAAGTAATATCAATGCTATAGAAGAACTCATGTCCACTTCCGTTTCTTTTCTGAGGTTGTATTTTCCTAAGTCAAATAACAGTCTGTGAGTGCAGGCCACTCCCCTCCCCCTTTTTTGAGGCTGAATTTTCATGATTCATATAACAGTATCTGGGTGCAGCACTTGTGGGATCCTTTTAAAAATTTATTTTTTGCAATCTGACATATAACAACATAAGTTCAGACAAATAATCCACACCTGTTTATCCTGCTACATTTTTCTAAGTCAGTTAACTGGAACATGAAAGCTATAGTATATTCATTTATTTTATTATTTATTTTATTTTACATTTGTTTACTGGGAAAGTCTGACTGGGTGAGCACCCATTTTCAGCAGAGGCCCAAGGAGAAATGCTCCACATATAGATAAATACTTATAGTTCACTAAGCATGATATGGAATGATTACAGTTTTTATATTCATTAAGTTATACAATGATAATTTACTAGATAAGATAAAGTTAAGAGAAATAAATAAAAAACAATACAGAGAAAAAAAAAACACTTAAAAATCATAGGTACAACATCAAGGAAAAAGAACCAACAGTAATTTCTACAGTTTGGTATTCAAAAATTTTGTATACCAATTTTTTTTTTTGAGGATGAAGGGAAAGTTGTGGTTAGTGATAGGAAAGATAATAGGTGGGGTATTAGTGTTTTTTGAAAGGTGAGTGAAAAACATAAGTAGTACAATATTGTGGCTAGTTTGGTGTATTTCAGTAAACAGTACAGGGCATTGGGATAGTATTGTATATCTTGTAAGACTAGCCTGGGGTGTTACATGAATAAAGCCAAGAGTTGGTTAGGTAATTTTTAAGTATTTTTTTTTAATGAGGTATGTTTGTTGTGAACCTTATAGAGTCTGGGAGAGTGTTCCAGAGTTTTACTATGTGGCTGGAGATTCAGCAGTAGAATACTTCAATGAGACTTTCCTTACAATTCTTAATAATATCGCCCCTCCTAGAACAATACACATCAAAGCTAAAGATACCCTATGGCTACCAAACAAAACAAGAACCCTCCTTAAACTTAGAGACAAGCCTGGACCTATGGTACACTAACAAATCTCAGCCAAACTGCTTAGAATATCAATTCAGATCATGTATAAGTCATACGTCTTGACTTCTTTCTTTGACACTAGTTCTTATCCAAAGACTATCTTGTGCTATGCTCATATCTGGACCAGTCACAGATCAGGAATGTTATTTAATGAGGAAAATTGAATTTTAGAGGTATAACATGTCATTCATTATTCTGCAGTTATAAATATACACTTGGCCATTAGATCTCATCTAAGGAAAGATGAGAACAAAACTATGGACTGCTGAATGACTTCATTTTTTCTTTTACAGAATAATTTTGAATGATGCTATTATTCTTGGAAAGACAGCACTGAAAAGTCATTCTATTATGCACTATTGGAGATAACAAACTAAAAATTTCAAAACAGGCTGAAAGACTCAGAAGATACAAAGATAAATATAAGGGAAAAGCACAAAATAAGCAATTTACTGATGACCCAAAAAAGTTTTATAGAGAATTGGAAAATAAGGTAAAAGGAATTGATAGACTGCCGAAAAAAGAGGAAGTAGATACATTTTGGAGAAGTATCTATGAAGATCCTGTGGAACATAACAAAGATGCTAAATGGACAGAAGAAGTAAAAGAAAGAATAAGAAGTTAAAAGGTACAGGATATGAAATGGGGTGAAGTAACAGCCAGAGAGATTGAAACAAAGTTGAGAAAAGCCTCTAATTGGAAAACCCCAGGCCCAGATGCAGTACCTAACCTTTGGCTTAAAGTATTAACTTCTTTACACGAGGATCTAGCCATGAGTAAGAACTATTTATATGCACACCCCAAACATACACCGCACTGGTTAACAACAGGAAAAACAATGCTCTTACTTAAGAGTGAACCTGCAAGCTACCCTAAAAATTATAGACCAATAACTTGTCTTCCGACAACGTATAAATTATACACAGGGATTGACGCCGACAGAGTGTATAGTCATTTAGAAGAAAACTCAATTATGGCAGTAGAACAAAAGGGCAATAAAAGAAAGTCATATGGAACAAAAGATCATTTGTTGTTAAATAAAGTTATAGTGGAGAACTGTAAGAAAGGGAAGAATCTAAGTATGGCATGGATTGACTATAAAAAGCATTTGATAGTATCCCACATTCATGGATAAAAGAGTGCTTAAAAATGTATAAGGTACATCCTACACTGATTGATTGCATTACAGTAACCATGAAACAGTGGCAGACCACTTTGCAATTAAGCCATGGTAAAGGACAGATTATTATCCCAGGGATAAAAATCCAAAGGGGGATATTCCAGGGTGCCTCCCTGTCACTGTTGCTATTTTGCCTTGCCATTAATCCATTAAGCTGTTTACTTAACAGCTTAGGATATGGCTATAATATGGCTTCTAGAAAACAACAAAGTCTAATGACTTCTCATCTTCTTTGTCGATGATTTAAAATTGTATAGCTCATCAGATGAGGAACTGAAAACACAGCTACAGGTTGTCATAACTTTTTCAGATGATATTGGAATGTCATTTGGTCTTGATAAATGTGCAAAAGCAACCTTTAAAAAAGAAAACTTGCAGCACCAGTAAAACATCAGTTTGGGGCTAGAATGTGATATAAAAGAACTTGAGCAAGAGAGGGTGTATAAATACTTGGGAACTGATGAAGGATCAGCAATAAAACATGAACAAATGTGAACAAAGCTTAGTAAGGAGTACTTTAGAAGACTTAAATTAATCCTGAAAACAGCATTGACATCTAAGAATAAGATCCAAGCTATAAATCAATTTGCTCTTCCTGTTCTAACTTATAGTTTTGGAGTGATTGACTGGCCCCAAAAAGTGTTGGATAGATTGGATATTAAAACAAGAAGGATGCTTCATGCTCACCAAATGATTTATAAAAATTAGTGTATACCAAGATTATATATTCCCCGTTCTGAAGGAGGGATGGGCTTCCTTGAAATTGATTACATGTATAGATCTGCAATCGTGGGACTCCACACATATCTGCTGACCTCACAAGATCCAAATGTGGTGAAAGTTTTGAAACATGATGAGAATAAAACTAAGATGATGTCTCTGCTAAATTTAGCAGAAGCATATCGACATCAATCAGGAATGGAAATCAAACCAGAAGTGGATAAAAACCAGGCAGCAACTGAATGTGCTAAAAAACAAAATAAAGAATATAAGGTGAAGGACCAGATGAGAAGGCCAGAAATGTAGAAAAAACATAAATATAGGTGCAAGTACAGAAAACTTCTGGAAGAGCCTCATGTTGATCAAGAATGAACACAGGAATGGTTAAGGAGAGGTGAATTTACATCAAGAAATGAAAGGTTAATACTGGCAGCCCAAGATAGTGGGCTACATACACGCTGTTTACTAAGTTCATTGAACATGTGGGAGAAACAGACATATGTAGGTTTTGTGGAACTGTATTGGAGACAGTCACGCACCTTATTGCTGGTTGAGGCTCTGTAATGGCAGAGGGACTGTATACTGAAAGGCATAATAATGTGGCGAGATTGTCACACTGGCGATTGTGCAAACGTTATGGTATCGAAGTGGCTGAAAAACACTGGAAACATGAGCCACAGAGAATTATAGAAAATGATGAAGTTTACATCACATGGGATCACCTAATACCAACAGTCCAAAAGATAGATGCTAGAAAACCGGATATAGTGGTCCAGGAAAAGAAGACAAAAGTAGCATTGATCATTGAAATCGCCACACCTAGTGACTACAGTGTCTTGCGTACAGACAGACACAAAGTCATAAAATACCTTGATCTGCAGGCAGAAAACGAGAGCCATGTGGAAGAAAGATATCCAGACAGTTCCAATAATAGTAGGAGCAACTGGTCTTATAAAAAAGAATTTACAATCATATTTAGATATGTTACCAATTCATGTAACACCGTACGAATTGCAGGGCACATTGGCTAACATCAAAGAGTGAAACAATACTAATTTCATGAACTTCAATTGTACTTTGACTTAGGAATGAGGTCCATTCCTGTCATGGTATTAGAAACCCAAAAGACTTGGAGAAATTAAAAAAAGGCAGAAACACTGATAAGCAGCCAGACAAAATGTTCTGTAGTATGTTTTTTCTAAAAATAGGCAGTACAACTTACATATTGTATACACTTGCACAAAGAAATGTAAAATAAAAAATGTAAGATTGCCCATATATATTTAGGAAAACAATGATTATCAGTTAGCCCATTCAAACACTGTTGTAACTGAAGGAGACTGTAATATATCTACTTCTAAGTTGCAAATAACTCACAAGCAAAGTCAATAGACATGAGGTCACTGATACTTGAAGAAGGCAGTCTGTTTTCTCATTAGCAATTCATAAAATACTTACAAAGGATACCTCAAACTTCAACAAGTTTAGAAAGAAGAGTCCCATTACCTTAGGAAGCTAATTGGGTGTTCTGACTTGTGGCAACACTAGGAAATAGTACAGATGTTTAAATAAAACCCCTCTTCCTGCATAAAGTAATGAAGTTCTGAGTCTTTACTGCTTGTGCTGAGTCAGATTTTAAACTTAACTCATTCACTCCCATGGAGCTCAGGAAGCTTGCACTGTAACTTCCAATGGGCGGAGCCTAAGCCTTTTGACAGAATCAAATTATGTCTTCACAGATCAAACAAGTGTTCATATCTCTGGAACCATAGGAGTTATGAAAGTAGTGTAAATGGCAAACTCTTCAACACAAACTATTTTTGTAGTGGTAGTATTCTTTAGGTTTTAGGTTTTAAACTGTATTTTATAAATCACAGTAAACACAGTAACTGTCATGTTTGTAATATTTTATAAAACAGTTTTTCAATATATCAGCAATCACTCAAGTTACATAATGTCACCAGCATTTTATTCATCTAGATGAGAGCTTTCATGAGACTAAGCAGTTCTGTCTGTGTTACTTGGTTGATGAGATATTTAGAAAAATGTGAAAATTATATATATATAAATTAATGTCATAAAAACAAAATTTACCTGCACTAAACAGAGGTCAAATATTAATACAGTTGAGTCTGTCATTGTGTAGGCTTTAAGATAAAATCTTTTAAAACCTTGTACATAGCATGGTTTTGGAATTATTGATGCAAATATGGACAACAAATATTTGACGCCTACTGGCGTCAGTAGGAGTTAACTGCAGATGCACCTGGAGGCATCACTCGGATGTAACCAATGCTAATCATAAAGTTCCAATATAAACATAGCGTAGCTTTAGACAAAAAAATAAGTTCTGTTAGTGTATGTATGATACAGTTTTATTTTCCAACCACTGCTACATTTTTACCAAAGATAACTGCAATTTTTTTACAGTTTCTTGCATTCTAAATATCAAATGCATCTTTACTGAGAAAGAAATCAGGTTAGATACATATATACACACATTTTAAATATACGTTGCATCTTTATGGTAGAGAAGAAAAACAGTTATTCTGCAAATTAGTGCAGTGGACTAAAGCTCTGAGCTGTTAATGAGCTTTCCTATAGCCAAGGATAAAAGGTTTGATTTCTTCCACCTACAGTGCAATTCTGAGGAAGTTATTTAAATAGACTGTAATTGTTGGTTGCCTATAAAGTCTAGTGGTTTACCTGGTCAACAAATGTATAAAATAACAATGTATTAATTCCCAGCAGATCATGTTTTTGAAATCCTTACAAAAGATGAAGAGTTTATAGTGAGTGACTGAATTACTTATAGGTTCATAGGTGCATTAAGCTAATGACTGCAAAGGTCTTTTTAATCCTAGTCATGCATCCCAAATCTTTGACAAATTCTGGTACTCTTGATAAGTGTAAGCAAGTGTAAGCAGGGGCTTAGGAGATGAAACATTTATAAGCAGGGATCTGTGAGATGAACCATTTACAGGCTGCCTGTGTTCATTAGAGATGTAGCTGCCAAACCAGGGATTAATTTCCTGTTCCCCATCAGTGTCCAAGTTAAACTTGAAATGGGAGGAACTCTGCTTCATATGGATGGGGAGCCAGTTCCAGAAGGGGTAGTCTTTGGGGTGCATACCTTTCTGTTCATTAGGTCCTATTATTATCACAGACAAGGTTTAAGACTTTAGAATGCTTAATTGTGGTGCTTTTTGTTTTGTGAATATGTAGGATGTCTTTCAGGGTGGTGCCTGACAATGCCTTGTATGGCAAGCATAGATCTGCCCTCAACATCCTGTAGCACACAGAATACAGGGATAGATAGGAAATTGAGATGGTCTGCATAGCCAAAGTCAAAGAAAACTTTACTGTCATTCAGAACTACACCACAGTGTAACTGAACGAAATTGCAATGCTTCTTTCCCCGTGCAAAACATACATACCCAGATATGCTCAGAATTAGTCCAAAATGACAAAAAATACACCGAACCCACAGACATTGCCAACATCCTAGCTGACAGGTTCAGCGCAAACTCCCCCCCCCCCCACCAAAAGGGCAAATATCTATCCCAGCAGTGTGCTGCCCCTCTGACATCTCAGATGCTCAGGTAAGAGCCGCCCTCTCCAAAGCAAAAAACACAGCATCAATGGGATCAGACAGTGTCCCGGACTGCGTCCTACATGAACTCCAAGAAGAGCTAAATCCAAACATAAAACTACTGTTTAATCTCAGCCTTACTACAGGATATGTACCCAAAGAGTGGCGTACAGCAACAGTGGTCCCTCTCCACAAAGGTGGTGCCTCAACAGATCCTGGAAACTATCGCCCCATAAGCCTGACTAGCTTGGTCTGCAAAGCTATAAATAAAGATATTGGGGACCTACAGACACTGGATCCTACCCAGTGCGGCTTTGTTAACGGCAGATCCTGCCTCTTAAACCTGGTCGATTTCTTTGAAACAGTCACCAAGGCCATTGACGAGGGGAAGGTGGTCCACACAGCCTACCTGGACCTCGCAAAAGCCTTCGATACAATACCCCACTCGGGCATTATAGATAAGCTCACCAGCTTAAATATAAACCCCTATGTCACTAGATGGGTTGCAAACTGGCTCAAAGACAGAACCCACATGGTTAGAATTGATGGAGCCATGTCAGACTCCAAACCAGTTACAAGTGGTGTCCCACAAGGCTCAGTCCTGGGACCTCTCTTGTTCGGTATATATTTCCCGGAGGTACAGGCCAACATGGAAAGACTGTGGCTGACCAAGTTCGTAGATGACTGCAAACTGGGTTCCATAATCGACTCTCCAGCTGACACAAGCATCCTCCAAAAGAGCCTAATAGAAACAGACAACTGGTGGCAGAGCCATGGCCTCAAGCTAAACGCCAAAAAGTGTATAGTCATCCCCTTTGGCAAAAACAAAGTGCCCACAAATTACCACATAGGTGGTAATCCATTGGCACGGAAGAAGTAATTAGGGACCTGGGGACCCAAGTTGATAGCAATCTCTCATTTGACAACCACGTGGCCAAAGTGGTTAGAAAAACATTTTATATAGCCCACCTAATCATGAAGGGATTCACATCTAGATCAGGGGAGGTCATCATGCCTCTTTACTCATCCCTCATCAGGCCCATAATTGAGTACAATGCCCCTTTTGGGATGTACCTTACCAGACACCTGCAGCAACTGGAAAGACCCCAAAAGTACCTCACCAAGAGGATCAAAGGGCTCAAACAGATGCCATATGCTGCCCGGCTAAAGAAACTCCAGCTCTACTCAGTGGCATACCGCCTGCTCAGTGGCGATCTGTGTCTAACGTATAAAGCCATGACCAACCTGGAATTAATGGACATGCTGTACCTCAGAAAATCCAAATCCCATCGAGCTACACCCTCGAGAGACTTGAACCTCAGCACTGAAATAAATAGGACATGCTGGAGGGACAGATTCATAACCCAGAGGCTCCCTTCACTCTGGAATAAAATCCCAGTCCAGGTTAGGCAGAGTCCCTCATTGACCCTCTTCAAGAGGAATCTTGATGAGTGGATGGGAGATCGTAGGTTTACCCCGGGTATCACTTCTGTGTCACTGTTAGATAGAGGCACAGTATACTAACCTCGAAAAAGGGCACAGCAAAATAAATTTAAAATGGGTGGCGAAAGCCAAACACATTCTGGCTAGGCTTATAAATGCCCTAGGGCAGATAGCCTAGTATGAACCTATGAACCTATACAGAGAATAATAATAATAAAATAACACAATAAAAATAAAAGTAAAAATAGAATAAAATAATAATATAATGACCATACACACTTTACATATAAATAGAATTGAGCAACAGCATGTGCATGACATTACTACAACAGAAGAACTAAGCAGCATATGGAATGGTCAGAATGAATATTGCACAATGTGATTTATATTGCACTTCACAGAGTCCTATGGTGAGGTAAGGTGTGAACCAATGTTAAATATACACATCAGTTAGTTATTGCACATGAAAAAGCTTAATGCTTATAGTGCAACAAAGCCTAGATATGTAAGGATCTATACAGTCAGACAAATGGCATAACTATGTGGTAGGAGGGGAAGAATGCATTGACAGTCTCCTAGCTCGTTTTTCACAAGAGTTCAGTAGTCTGATGGAGAGAGGAAAGAAACTGTTATTAAGTCTAGAAGTTCTACAGTGCATACTTCTGTATCTCCTATCTCAGGAGAGGCAAAATAATCTACTGTTTGCAGGATACAAAGGATCATTGGATATCTTCATAGTTGTACTGATGCAGTGTGATTCATGTAGGTCTTCCAGAGGTGCAAGAGAGGAACTAATGATTTTCTCTGCTGCCCTTACAACTCACCTAAGAGCCTTACATTCACAGGTGTTGCAGCCCCCATACCAGAGTGATGATATTAGTGAGGACACTTTCAACGGTACCCTTGCAAAATGTTTGGAGGATGGACTTTGATAGTTTTGCCTTCCTCAGTTTCCTTAGGAAGTGCAAGCATTACTGAGCATGGACTGACTAGGACAGGTCCTCAGTGATATGTACTCCCAAAAACTTTGTACTTTTTACCCTTTCAATTGTCATCCCTTTCATCTCTGGAGGTTGATGTAGTTTTTGAGACCTTCTGAAATCCACATTCAGTTCCTTAGTTTTGCTGACATTCAGCGCTAAGTTGTTGTTGTCACACCAGCCCAACAGATGTTCAATCTCATTACTGTAGGCCATTTCCTCTCTGTCTCTGACCAGACCTATGACTGTGGTGTCACCTGTGAATTTAATAATTTTATTGGACTCATGTCTGGTCATGCAGTCATGAGTCAGCAAGGTGAATAGGAGAGGACTTAAGATGCACCCCTGTGGTACCCCTGTACTCAGGGTTATGCTTTCAGAACTGTTGTCGTCCACACAAACCCTTTGAGGCCTTTCCGTGAGGAAGCTTAGAATCCAATTACATAAGTGGGAGTTGATGCCCAATTGTAGTAGTTTCATTATTATATTCTGAGGGTTGATAGTACATGTTACTTAAACTCTATACTCTTTAAGTTAGGAACCTCTGTGGGCATTCCTGTTGTTGGATGAGCATGGTTAAGTACTTGATAGGTCTGACGAATGCTGAATGCAGTGGAACAATGACTTCCTTGGATCTACATGCCATTCCTTTGTTATAAGTTGACCAACACAGAATGATTTCCTCACTACTGTGGTCAAAGACTAGATATTACTATCTATACGTGTCCCCAAGTCCCTAACTACTGGATCAGCTCTTAGGGGTATTTTGTCAATATGATAGTTATCGGGGTGAATGATTTCCTGAAGGATACTATTATGCATTTCTTGCCATTTAGTTTTAGTCTATGGCTCTGACACCAGTTGTTTGTCTGTGTCAGCTCTTCCTGGAGAACATTTGGGTCAGTGGGGGATTCAATGACAGCTCGTAATTTGCAATCATCTGCAAATTTAGTCAGCCAGAGGCCCTTGACATTGGCCTTGACTTCAGAGAAGTAAATGTCAAAAAGGAGCAGTCCCAAGACTGATCTCTTAGGGACTCTGCTTGTGATTGACCTCTGGATTACCCAATTATAACTTCCTGGGTCTTGTCTGTGAGCCAGTTGTCTATCCACCAGGTGATATAAGGGTTTATACCTACATTTAAATGGTTAGTGTTAACAGATCTTTAAGGAAAAAGATTGATTTGCCATGAGAGGCATGAGGCAGTACTTTAGTACACTACATTACCTGTTTGCATTGTGGGGTATTCAGCTCAAAGTCACGCCATAGGTTTATAGAATAATTTATCATTTTAGCATTAACTATAGTATGTGGCATAATCTCTGTGACATTTTCCAAAAATAGTTAAAGTAACTGAAGGTAATGTATAATATCTGTAAAGTCCTTACAATAGGATCACCTGTAATGCCTTAAACTTAATGTTAGCATTCTATTACATGTAAATATTTATACGCTGTTATACGTAGTCATACTTTTGTGACAAAAAGTACATATCTGTTATGTAAGCAAAGAAAATTCAATTTGTAAAATGCACACCTCAACATAGTCTAGTTTGTATTATGCTTATGTTTCACTGTTGGTTGTAATGGTTAAATTTTTATTGCTACTATTTTGAATGGAACCTAGGCTGAGCCTGCAATTGCTTATGAAGTGATCAGTGCTTTACTCTGGTAATCTAAATGTAAATAAAATAAATAAATAAAACTAATTTGAGAAAAATTTTTTTTTTCATAACAACTTTGCTTATGCATTACTAGATTATCCACAGAATACCTTACTTAAAGGATACAAGGCCCTAACAATATGTCCTACATGACCACCGCAAAGCCATGTCACTATACTTAGTATTCTACAGACTGCTAAGAGATGACCTGTGTTTGATATACAAGTCATCCTTCAGCCCAGTACTGATGGATTTACTGCACATAACCATGTCAAATAGCACCAGGAAAACTCAGTCTAGGGATCTAAACTTCTTCTTTAACATCAACACAACAGTTTGGAGGGACAGGTATATTTCACAGAGAATACCACTGCTTTGGACTAGGCTACCAATTCACGTAAAACAAAGCTCATCCCTGTCTATGTTCAAGCACAGCTTGGATCTATGGTTGGATAATAGAAATTTTACCCCAGCATGGCCTCTGTACTACTAATGGATAGAGGCAGCTCCTAAATGTTTTAAGCAATGCATGGGTCCCCTTAAATTATCTATGGTATGATCCTAGATATTTTCACCAAGGCTAATATGTAGTTATCAGGCATGGAATGAGTAAGGCCAATCAAACACCAAATGGGATAGGTTATTTCAAGCACCAAAAGGGAAACTGGCTAGGCTTAACATAACCCACTCGGGAAGCTAGCCTATCACTAACCTATGAACCTGTTTGGTATCAAAGGAACATATGTCTGCTTGATGTTTTCTGTGATGTTATAGACGTAAAAATTTGCTTGACAGGTAGTATTTTGCGAAATTTATACTTGATGACTCAACATCGAGCTAGAATTACAATTATGATTATTCCTTTCACCACCAGTGCCCTACAGGTGCTCCAGGAAAGAATGATACATGATAATGTTGTACTGTATGTTTGCTTCCTAAAGTTGGCAGCATGATGACTGAGTGGTAAGGAGTTCAATCCTGACTTCTGATCACTGTTTTTATGGGCACTTTAGTTTTCTCCTAAAAATATGCTAGTTGATTGGCTACACTAAATTGGCAACGTATTATATACTGTGTTTGCCCTTGCTTGTGTTGCCCAAGTCTGAAAAAGCTGCATAGATCAGCCCACTTACCCAGTTACTGAGTAGTTTACTCAGCACTAAGGTGAATAAAAAGTAATGGTCATGTTGCTTAAATTTCTTACCAAGATAACCCATCCTTTATGAAAATAATGTTGCATGACTCATATTCTTGCTGTATTTCTCACTCTTCTTCTTATTCATTTTGTATGTCTGGCTGTGCTGAACTGTTAAAATAACAGGCTGGTAGGCAAATAAAATAGATGTATAGGTTTTCAATCAACTGTTTGCTGTTTCCACTGAATTATTTTGGCTTTATCAGTTCTAATAACAATGTCCACATTGTGCATGGATTATTCCACTGACCAATGGTCTAGAATAATTTTTGTATATGTAGTTCCTTGGTTCTAACAGAGACCATTAAAATGATGATTGTTAGAAGTGGACATTAGTCCCTGGAAACCAGAAAAGAAAAGAAAAAAAGTGGTAATATTATATTAATAGCTGAAACTGTTTCCTGAGGATCCTAAAACACCTGGGTCTATCAATAATCACTAACAGCTGCTCTTTTACATACTGTTTCAAATAAGTAAAAGTAAAAATCAGTTCATAGTTTTACTGATCATTCTGACACCTGTATTTGAAGAACAGTATAATTTTCTTTGGTTTTGGTTAGCATGGGAAAGAATTCTTTCAGATTCATAGACTTTGTAGTTTACACCCCATATTATTCCATATTTGTACTTGCCTCTCCTGTCTTGCCTTTTTTTAATTATTCTTTTCTGTATCTGTAGAAAAGTGATTGCTTATATATTTCTACATTCTTTAGCTAAGCTAAATATCAGCAAAGTGGATTTCTTTCCCTTTAATACACGAAAATCCATCCAATTTACTCTGCCCTCTACTCTGACCTCTTCTTCAAACCAGCCTCTGAATTGTAGATGGGGTTAGTATGATTTGTTACTGAATACTGTATTCCAGAACCTGTCTGTGTGCCATTTTACAGATTATCTGCAGTACCTTTTTTTTCAGTGATGTCGATTTTACCTGTAGTGATTATGTACTACTGGTTCATTTGTAGTCTTTTATAATACTATGAAGCTTACATACAAGTTATATAAATCATGCACTCCATTCTCTCTAAGAGAGATATTAGGACAACTCAGAATATCACTGCAGCCCATATACAAAATGTTATATATATCTTACTTATAGACTTTGTCTGATAACCAATAGGAGTTCGTATAGATTTCATTTAGTTGACTAACTCTGTATTTCACTTACTGGACAGTTTTTATCATCAGATACCTAGTATAGATGTCATTTCTCCATTCACAAAAGTCAAATGGCCATTCAACCAATAATGCATTAAATAGTGTATGTTATATTATTGAGTCACCCTGTTCTGAATCATACTGCATGATATCTAATAATGTAGCAAATGTATTCTTGACATCTATACACTTTATAAATGTTAATATTTCAGTAGCTTTTCTGTCAAGGACTCCACTATAAATGAAGCTTTCTAGATGCACAGTGTGGGTTAACATATATTTATAGATTGGCTTGTCAACTCTCAACCTACTATCTTTCAAGAAGCTTGACTGGCATAACACCGTGTTGATTTTTTCTACTTTTCAAGACTGCTTTTGAAGGATGTTAATGACTGACTTTTCTTAATAGCAAGAGATAGCTTTTTCCATAGTTTTGGAAGGCATTGTGTAACATATAAATATCAAGAATACAAGCAATAACAGATATGTAGTATTAGTTAATTTGGAATATTAATTTCTGAAGTCTGGTGTTAGCCCTCTCAGGTCTACATTCCAGGTATAGACTGCGAAATCCAGTTCAATCAAAGGTTGCCTTAAAGATCAGCCAGAAGTCACCTTTAAATAATCAAAGAAGCAGAATATAATGAAAGTTCTAGTACCTTTTCTCAATAGCTCATGTTTTTTAATGTTATGATTTTTCTGTTAAGGAATCATTGTACTTTTCTGAGTTCTTTTGGTCTACTTTTTCAAAGGCTACACTAAGCAGTAATAGTGTGTCAGATCAGTGAGGTATAAAGTGGTACAATGATCTCATGATAGTGAAAAAAAAACATGCCCTGTACAACTAGATGACAATAGAATATGACTTGTGATTTCAGTAGACATACATTCATCAGTATTTACATTTTGTTAACCACTGTCCTTACTTCCTTAGTAATGGTGCTATTTTTTATGATTTGGGCATTTATTTTGTAATCATAATTAATATCCTTTTTTGCCATGTCACATGATGTAAAATTTATTGACATTAACAGTGATGTCACTATTACTGCAGCAGGTGCGTATTTTCTATAGACTAGAAATTCAGCATCTTTTACTAAAGTAATTATGTCCTGTTTCTTATTTTAAATCTGAGAAGAATATTTCAAAAAGAAGTGACTCTACAACAGAGGCTTGCGGGATACCACTTGTTTTGCCTGTTGAGATAGACAATTATCCCCTATTTTGACTTGTTGTGACTTGTTGCTTAAGTACTATTTTACCCATTGAATTACATATGAATTAACATTTAATGCTATTAATTTGCCTATTACTGCCTTATGTGGGTTAGTGGAGAAGGCTTTAGGAAAGTCAAGAGAAATATCATGCACTATTGGCCTTCATTAAGTGCTGCTGTTACCTCTTCAAAAAATGCCACAGGATTCAAAATGCTAACTCTCTCTCTAACCACCTCATACTGTTCTATATCTGACAGAAGTAGGTTATATATATCATTTTGCATAAGCTCTACTATGACTATCTTTTTACTTTATACAGAGTACTGATGAAGGTCATTGAACTAAAATTATTTGGTTCTGATGTTACTCCCCACCATACCTCTCAACCTGGAAACATCAAAAATCTGGACAAGGTCCATGAAAAATAGGTATAAATCTGTACTCTGATTAACATAAAATGTGCATACATAATTATGTAACCCCACCAACTCCAATGGAATTGTGGGATACCAACTTTCAAATGCAAACTGACCAACCAAAATATGGCACCAGAGTCCCCCTGCAGCCATTCCAATGTCCCATTACCTGGCTATTTCACCCAATTTACCATAAACACTAGTGTGCATATTGCTTTACATTTACAATGATTATTTGGATTTTATTTTTACATTTTATAGCACAATGCACAAACACTAATAGACATCTGTTAAACAAAGCAATACTGCCTCATAATGAAAACAGACTTAGCATTAGAACTTCTCTGCCCTTGAAAATCACACTCATTGTAACAGCATTGAAACCCACACCACATCTAAAGAAAATGCATCTGGCCAGTGGGGGAATAAAGATTACCTTTGGGCTGTTTCAAATCGTAGGCCCCTTGCACATAAAACAAGAAAACTACACGTGTTCCTTGATACACCTTCCTGACTTTATTAAATTATATTCCTTGTATAACACAGCACACTTGTTAGAATTAGAGCGCACTTTAAATTTATTGTTTGAACATTTTTCCAGTAGGCAACGAAACAAAATGGATGAACCAATAATGACAAAACTGCCCAATTCAGAACATTTCCATCATAAAGGTCTACTTACACACATACACACACACACACACACACATATATATATATATATATATATATATATATATGTATAGAATGACAGTAGTGTAATAGTGTAAGCTATGGGCATCTTGCATAGCTTCTCGAACTTATTTTCAATTTCATTGTTTTGCTTGACTTACTCTGATTTGTGTTATCAGACCAACTCAATAGCTGTAAATGCACAACAAAATAAACTAGGTGAACTCCATGTTTTAAGACTTCCAATTTTTAGTCCAGGTATTGACAGACCCTCTTCTACATTCATCCTGAAGCATCAAAACTATCATTGTAATCCAGGTGCTAACTGGCCACTCTTACTTCTCCACTGTCTGCAGTGGAAAAATATGCATTTTATCTTGAATGCTGGAAAATGTACTGTACTTGTTTAAAATTATTTTTCTTATAATGCAGCACAGAACATAATTATGATTTTCTGTTCTTGAATTTGGGTTAATGATATTTTTGCTCTTCTCTTTCCACCGAGGCACAAATGCCTTTGTGCATGACATTTTCTCACCTCTGTTGTATATGTAGCTATACCTTTGACTTGTTATACCCACCCCCTTTAAAAGTACAACAACACAGTACAGTATCAGCAATGCATCTACATACTGTGGGAGTAGAACCCACAGCCTTCTGCAGCAAAAGCAAGTATTTAACCTGTTATGCTATTAACAATGCAAGCAGACTCAGCATTAGCAACACTAAACTTTTCTTCCCCTGAAGCTCTCAGCTCCTTTTAAAATCCACTTGACACTCAACTGTATCTCTCAACTTTGCAGAACAAGAAATCTGGAAAAAGCCAAAATGTATTCGGGGGGGGGGGGTGGGTGGGGGCAGACAAAAGCCCAAAAACCAGGGACATATTTTAAACATTGCTTGTATAATTTTGGAAAGTTGCCATAATAAAATGCTGTGTTACCACCATACATTTCACTGCCAAGTCTTGAACTCAGGACCCTGTGCACTATAGTCAGAGCAACATACCACTATGCCAGATCAGCAGTTTCCTGAACAATAGAAAGACTGAAACTTAAATGGCTATCATTTAGTGAATTCAGTTCTCACTTCTCACCATAGCTCTCAACCTTTTAGCACAAAAAACCTGGACAAAGAAAATAATGGGGGAATACAGCCCCCAGACATATTCAGTGAATTCAGTTCTCACCATAGCGCTCAACCACTTAGTAAAAAATACCTGGGAAAAGCCAGTAATGGGGGAATACAGAATTCAATTCTCACTTCTCACTATAGCTATCAACCTCTTAGCACAAAAAAACTTGGACAAAGCCAATAATGGGGGACTACACCCCCAAAAATAGGAAGAAATTTCAAATACTGATCTTATAAACTTAGAAAATTGCTAGAATAAAAGGTTTTGTGTTACCATTTATTTTCTTATTTATTTTAAGTCTGAAATTCAAATGCTTGTCATTATTTAGTGAATTTAATCCTTCACTGAAATCCAAAAAAAACACGGATTTTATGAGGAACAGAACAAAAATATGAAGCATAAATCTGAAAATTTTCAAAAGGGGTGATGGGTAGGGACTTTAGGCTCTTGTTTCCTGTACCCAAGGTACAAGGTTTGAGCCTGAGTATCTCCTCTAGCCACCACGTATATTCACCTGGGGCATTTCACACACACACACACACACACACACACACACACACACACACACACACACACACACACACGCACACACACAGACACACCCGATTAGCATGGCACTTCTTCCATGTCATGGTGCTGAACATGGCCAAAATGCCTTCATCATCCATTTCGGCAGAGATAAATGCTATGCAGTTTAGTGATAAGATAGAGTGTGTGAGTGCAAGGGGCAGCATTTGTGAGTGTACTTCTGTCTGGGAGACAGCAGTAGAAGAGTTGGAGGAGGGTACGTTAAGCAGCAGGTGGGTTTGGCATAATGGTTAAGGTCTTTGCCTAGCAGACACAGGGTTACAGGGTTTAATTCTAACCTTAGGTTATTGGCTAGGAGTAAAATGGCCCTTCTGGGCAGTAAGTCTAGTATTCACCTAGGAATGTAGTCTATAAACATGTGTGTGTGTGTGTGTGTGTGTGTCTGAGAGTGAATGGGTGAACAGATTAGTGAGTGTGATGAGGTTTGTAGTGTTTTTTGGGTGGGTTGGGGTGTCTGTTAGACCTCCACACACCCCTAGACTAATAAGCAGAGACTGCAACATTGGGTGGGAGAAACACTGGCCACCAGGGATATATATTAGTATGTGGATCAGGGAAACACTAACCACAAGGGACAACTCTAATTCTTGTGTCTTAATGGCACTTAATCAGTATGAGAATGGAGGAGGGACACTAGCCACTAGGGATAACTCTACTTCATGTGCCTTAATGTCACTTTATCAATACGGGGATTGGATTGAAATACTAGCCACCAAGGGATAACTCTTTTGAGTCTTCTGACAAGCACTAACTGAGACATGAGTACAGCAGGCTAATGCAGGGATTTCTTGTATCAAAGCTGCATGGTTTAAATCTCCTCTTGTCCATACATATTTAAAGCGGCACAGTTTGAATCTCATTTTGCCCTTTTTTTACTGTATACTGAGGAGCTGAGACATCATGCAATGCCTGTAACATGTTGCGACATACAAAGAAGGGCAGGAAATATTAGGTATACCTCTCCACCTTGTAAACAGGAAATATTAGGTATACCTCTCCACTTCATAAACAGCTTTTGTCCTAGCATGCACTTACGGAAGGATATGAAGTATGAAACTCAAATGTCTGGCATTAAGTAGACTGTAATCATCTGTGTACTACCTGGGCAGGAGAAAAGGAGACAATTCTGTCAACAAGGACAGGTATGCGGTATGTGGTGTGTGTGCATAAGTGTGTGTGTTTTACTGCGTGTTCATGTGTGTGGGAGAGTGACTAAGGGGGGAGGGGTGCCAGTGCTTACATGACACAGCCACTACAGTTAACTACCATGGGAAGTACTGATCTGCAAACTGAGATAGTTAACTATTATTTAAATTCATGCAAATTAGCTGATAATGAGGTCTGTCCTCAGTTGGCTAATGTGTCTTTGATTTGCAAAATACTGCATTGTGGTAACAGGGTCTTTTTACTGTGGGCCTTACAGCCAGAGTGGGGGATCTTAATGAATCCCTAGGCTAGGATGATCTACATAACACTTTAATATACCTTTTATGTTGGGGCTCTGTCTTATTTATAGTTACATAACACAACTGCAAAGCAAATAAAATACACTGAATTATGCTGTGGATGGCCTCATGTACTTCATCTATGGCATAATTCAATGTAATTTACCACTAACTGTTTTCACAGCAAAATAAAGTTGTGATAAAATGAACATACAACCAGAATGATGGAACATTAAATAATTAAACTGTAAACATTAAATAATAATAAAACCAATGATTTCTTGAGTATTTCCATCTTTGCTTCTGTGTTTAGTATGCTCACTGCCACTACTGGTCTTTATGCATTTTTATTTGCACTTATAGATAAATAAATAAATAAAATTGTACTTGTGTTGTACAGACTTGGGTTGGATTTGCAAACAGATATGGCCATAAGTGAGAAGACTGTGGCAAAAGAGCCTGATAGTGCAGTCATGGAAACCAACAATTCAGAGACACATTACCCACAATGAGAAAAGATATCCACTGCTGATTAGTCTTGGGGGAGTTGAGTGGTATGGATTCCCTCACTCTCACATACCTACACACACACCCACCAGCACAACTCCCCTCTCCCAAATGTACTCACAAGCAACCACACACATACACACACACACACACACACACACACACGCACGCATGCACGCACGCACGCACACACACACACACACACACACACACACACACACACACACACACACACACACACACACACACGCATGCGCGTACACACATGCAGACATTGTCTCACACACATTCTCCAGTACATCCAGCACAATCCCCCTCAATTGATTAAACTCACACATACACTCAAAAACTCACCCCCAAATGCACACTCCTGACCTTATCAGACCTTTTTGTGTAGAGCAGAGAGCTGCTACAAAGGCACTTACACTTCTGTAATGATCTCAGATGGATATGAAGAATCCATATAGCAACAGCGATTTGAACTGAAATATTAAAATGTTTGGCAATTTTTGGTAACCTGAGTCGGACATGTTGTTCAATTAAATTAGTAACACTTGGTTCTGTTTAAACATGGAAAAATGAATTTATCCTGCTTGAACAGGCTTAGTTGTTGTTAGATTTGTCTTGAATATGGTTAACTGTTATTATTGCTTAACACAAGTAGTATAAGAGGATAGTAGGAGGAATGAGGATTAGCCAGCATGAATATCCCACCCCATGATGGACATTTCATCATATTCAAATTAGGTCTATTTTACCTCCACCAATTAAAATACACCCCTATGTGGTCATATTAAGTTTGGTGTATTTTACCTCTGTTAATTAAAACTCCCACCCACACATCTGGCTATTCTGATCCCTCTTCTCACAAAGCCCTTATAACAAGGGCAGAACTTTCTGTAAAACAGTTAAGAAGTAACTGCAAGAATGCTCATCTGTCTATGAAGACTAAATAAAACAGTTGTTTTAAAAATGCAAAAAGCTGCCTTATTCTTCTGTACAGATGGGGTTAGATAAGCTAATTATGATTGGCTGTGGGTCAGAGTTGTTTGTATCTTAATCTTTGTCCTGAAATCCAGGTCCCTGGATTACAGGTTTGATGCCACAAGATGCCTTCAATGAGTGGTTTGTTGGTATTATTCCTGCACAAAGGTGGACTATCAGCAGACTCAGGATATTATAGACCAGCCCCATTTGTAAGGCTTAGGTTCATAGGTAGGTACTAGGCTATTGGCCCTTGGGCCTATATAAGCCTAGCCAAAAAGGTACCCTGGCTTTCGCCACCCAAGAAAATTATTTTCCTATGCCCCTGTCGAGCAGAGCCACAGAAGTGATCCCCGGGATGAATTTCCTATTTCCCATCCAATCATCAAGATTTTTTTTGAAGAGTGCTAATGAGGAACTTTGTTTAACATAGATAGGTAGTCTGTTCCAGAGTATAGGAAGTCTCTGGGACAGGAATCTATCCATCCAGCATGTTCTGCTTATTGTGGTGACAAGGTTTAGGTCCCTACAGCATGTAGCTCGGAGGGATTGGGATTTCTTTAAGTGGAGCATGTCCAACAGCTCTGGGTTTGAAATAGCTTTGTATGTTAGGCAGAGATCGCCAATGAGTAGGCGATATGTGACAGAGTAAAGCTGGAGTTTTTTGAGATGGTCTGCGTAGGGCATCTGTATGAGGCCAGTAATCCTCTTTGTGAGGTATTTCTGTGGCCTTTCCAGTTGTTGTAGATGTCTTGTGAGGTACATACCAAAAGGGGCGTTGTACTCTATAATGGGTCTAATGAGTGATGAGTAGAGGGGAAGAATGACCTCTTTTTTTCTGGATGATAAACCTTTTGTGATGAGGTATAGAGTCCTGACCACTGTGGCTATGTGATTATCAAAGGAGAGATTACTGTCCACCTGTGTCCCTAGGTCTCATCACACTTTCAGTGTTAAGTAGACTACCACCTATATGGTAGTTCATGGGTACAGAGTTTTTACCAAAGGGGATGACAATACACTTTTTGGCATTGAGCTTCAGGCCATGGCTTTGACACCAGGCATCTGTCTCAGTGAGGCCCTTTTGTAGGATGTCCACATCATTAGGAGTTTTGATTATGGCTCCTAGTTTGCAGTCATCTGCAAACTTCGTTAGCCAAAGACCTTCTTTGTTAGCCTGTACTTCTGAGAAGTAGATACCAAACAGGAGAGGACCCAGGACTGAACCCTGTGGTACTTCACTTGTCACTGGTCTGAAGTCGGATTTGGAGTCTACTACTTTCACAGTGTGGGTTCTGTCCGTGAGCCAGTTGGCAACCCATCTTGTGACATAGGGATTTATACCTAGTTTAGTGAGTTTGTCTATAATTCCCGAGTGAGGGATGGTGTTGAAAGCCTGAAGCAATGGATGGGGGCCTTTGAAAGGTTTATTGTGAAATTAATAAAATATGGACATAAGTAAACTACAATATCTCGAATAAAAACAGTTTGGATTTGTTAAAGCAGACCCTAACTTCTTAACCTGAGTGATTTTTTTGAGAAGGTTATTGAAGCAATAGATGAGGGCAAATCAGTACGCACCACATATCTATACCTTGCAAAGGTATTCAACACCATCCCACTCTCAGGTACATTATATAACCTATCCCAGCTAAATGTTAATCCCTATGTAATTCATTGGATAACAAATTGGCTTACAACTATAACCATTGAAGTTAGCACAGACTGCTTCACCCCCCTCAAAAGACCTGTTAGTGCAATGTCTCTGTACCCTAGGGTTTGGTTCTTGGACCACTCCTGTTTGACATTTACTTCATTAAGATCAAAGCTAATGTTAATGGTTTACAGCTGACCAACTTTGGAGATGACTGTAAACTTGGTACCACCAGAAACTCTCAGGAGGAATTGAAGATCTTCCAATAGGGCCTTTCCCAAACCAATAGCAGGTGTCAAAACCATGGACTAAATAAGTGCCAAGAAATCCATAATAGTAACCTTTGGCAAGCAAGATGTCCATTGCAACTATCACATTGACAACACATCTCTGAAAACTGATCCAGTAGTCACTGACTTGTGAACCTGTGTAGATAATGAACTATCCTTTGATCACTACATATCCACTATTATAAGAAAGTCCTTTTTTATTGCACATCATATTACTAACTGAATGACATCCAGTTCCAGGGATGTGATCCTTCTACTGTGTTCTTTACTCATCAGGACTGCCATTGAGTATAAATCTCTCTTCTGTATTTACTTGTGCAAATATGTGGCACAAATTGAATGCCCACAATGTTATCTTTCTTTTAAGAAAATAAAGGCCTTAAATCCTAAAAGCTATGTGGATCATCTAAAAACCCTATCTCTTTTCTCAGTGTCATACAGGCTACTGAGAGGTGATCTCTGCATTGCTTATACAACCTTAGTTGACCCTACCCTGTCATGGGTCTAATTTGCTTGGTCAAATACCCATATACTTGAATGTTATTTTCTTGAGACGAAACTGAAATCCCGAACTGCACAGTTTTTCCCAGAGCAAGTAAACACTTCCCAGTGTGGGGAAATATGCCATTTTTCCTACTGTAGTACAATCGTGGAGTTCGTATATATAGTTGGGGGGGTTGTGGTGGGTGTAGTCCTCCACATGAGGGATTTTAGTTTTTGGTACTTTCGTCTCGTGAAAATAATGTTTGAGTATTTGGGCTTTCCAGCATGTAAAATAGATCCCTTGTCACACCTACAGCCCATTTGCAAGTCATATGGGGTTTGGTACAAAGGCGGGGGTTGGTGCAATGGTTGAGATATTTGCCTTACAAACAGAAGGTACATGGTTTGATTCTCACTTTTGTGAATGTCATGATGGTCAAATGGTCTAAGGAGCCAGACTCAAGTGTTAAACTTCTTCCATGGCTCATGAGAATTCTGGTCTCCAGACTGAAGCATGGGTTCAAATCCCACTTCTTAGAGATGTTTAAGCAGACTCATGTGGTACAATGCTGTTGACTTTGACCTCCATGATTTATATATGTATTGTCTGGGGTACAAATCCTACTCACAAATTGTAAATATATTAGTACAGCCATCCCTCTGCACAGAGGTGGAATGTCTACAGACCATGGAAAGTACAGATCCATAAGTCTCATTAGTCTCATATGCAAAGTCATGGAAAGAATCATCATGGAAATTATCGATAATTACAGGAAACCTCCAGACACTGGACTCAACTCAATATGGTTTCATCAAGGGCAGGTCATGCCTACTCAACCTGGTGTATTTCTTTGAGAAGGTCACCAAAGCAATGAATGAGGGCAAAATGGTTCACATTGCCTACTTTGACCTGGCCAAGGCATCTGACACAATCCCCCACTCAGGCATTGTTCACAAACTCAGGAGGTTAGGTGCAAACCCTTATGTCACCCAGTGGAAAGCCACTGACTGACAGACAGGACCCAGGAATTTAGAATTGGGGATTCCACCTCTACAAAGAAACCAGTCACAAGTGGAGCCCCTAAGGGATTGGTCCCAGAACTGCTTCTTTTGGAATGTACTTCTCTGCAGTCAAGGCTAATGTCAATGGCCTTTGGATGACTAAATTTACAGATGATTGCAAATTAGTAACTATCATTGAATCTCCCAGCAACACAAATGTTCCCCAGGAAGGGCTAACACAGACAAATAATTGATGTCAGAGCCATGGGCTAAAACTAAATGCCAGGAAATGCATAATAGTATCCTTCAGAAGTCATCCACCCCTGATAACTATCATATTGACAACACACCCTTAAGAGCTGACCCAGTAGTCAGAGACTTGGGATCACATAGCCAGTAATCTAGCCTTTGACCATCATCTGTCTACAGTAGTGAGGAAATAATTCTATGTTGTTGAACTTATAAACAAATGCATGGCATCTGGGTCCAAGGAAGTCATTGTTATACTGTATTTGGTATTATTCTATCTCCTACAGGCTATTGAGGGAAGATCTATGCCTGGCATACAAAACCTTGTCAAACCCCACTTTGATGGAACTCCTGCACATCCACAAAACAAACAGCATAAAAATTACTCATTCTAAAGACTTAAACCTTGCCTGTGATGTAAATAGGACCTGCTGGACAGACAGATATGTATCTCAGATGCTACCCTTTCTCTGGAACAGGCTCCCCATTCATGTGAAGCAGAGTTCCTCCCTAACCCAATTCAAGTATAACTTGGACAACTGGAAGGGGAACATGAAATTCATCCCTGGTTTGGTGCCTGTGTCTCCCAAGCTCCTGCTTACACTTATCAAGGGTACCAGAATTTGTCAGAGATTTGGGATGCATGGCTAGGCTGAAAAAAGCCCTTGTGATCATTAGCCTAGTAAACACCTAAGAACCTATAAACTCCAACTCATAAGATCTAAGTCTCTTTAACATAAATAGAACATGTTGGGGGATAGATATGTATCACAGAGAATAACACTTCTTTGGAATCACTTTCCACTCTACATAAAGCAAAATACTTCTCTTATACTATTCAAACGTAATCTGGATTAATGGTTGTGTAATCATAACTCACCTCTGGTTTAGCATCCTTGCCCCTTATGGGTTAGGAAAACATGTAAATGTTCTGCTCATATCTGAGTTACTCATACTGAAATTCTGTAAAAATACACATTTGATTTTTTGCTTGCTTCCAATCTACTTATCAGTTATTTTGTTTTTCTACTTGCAGGAAACACACTCATGACTATGTAAAATAATAAAACAAAGTTTACCCATCATTTTACACTCCTTTCTAAAGAATACACTAATCTTATGTATTTTGACATGGAGGTTGCACAAATCACTGTAAGTCAGTATATTCAGATTAGCAAAGCAGTAAATACTTTGGGAGTCTATGTAAACGCACTGGGGCTATGAGTTTTTATAGGGCTAGAAAATAAAATTACTGAGAAGGAAGAATTCAACAATACAGCGGCTACTTAAATAGATGTGCATTTCTCCTGCACACAGCAACATGTCTCTTCACTAAGCCATCCTGAAATCAACTCCCATCAGATAGATCTATAGACTGGAAAACCAAATGTTAGAAGAGTTTTAAATAAATAATTCCAAATTAGTTTGTTGCTTTAGTAAAGGATATATATATATATATATATATATATATATATATATATATATATATATATATATATAGGCTCCATGACGTTTATTAAGAGATTAATAAAGGCACTGGACAAGATTGTCCATTATCCCCTCTCTTATTTGCATTAGCAATTTAAACATTAGCTAATAGTATTAGACTTAATATTACTACAGAAGGCTTTAGTATGACAGAATTATAAAGAAAATGCAACTTTTTTCTGATATTTCTTATCACTGGTTGACATTAAAAAATCCTTTGGTGAATTAATGAAATTAACACTTATTGATTTAACCCAAATGAAATTTAATGAAAATAAAACTGAGTAACTAGCACTTAAAAAAGATACATCAATTAAAAGGAAGTTTAATTATAAATGGGACAGTGACGAATTTAAATGTTTGGGTATTATAATAAAACCTATTATTAAATTAATTGATTCCATTTTTCAAAAATTATTGGATGATATGAAATCGTTAATAAATAACTAGAAGACAGCTCATTCCTTTTTTGAGGAAAGACTAGGGCAAGGATTCACGAAGCCTCCGTGTAAGAGTTATAACTCTTACACGGAGGCTGCAGTTAAACGGAGTGATGTCAGCATGCTCTGCATATTCATGAGAGCATGCTGAATCACACCTAAGTCTAACATGGTCCATGTAAGACAGTAGGGGGCGTGTCCGTAGGCTGAGCCCTGCAAGTGGACACGCCCCCAGAAGTGTAAAAGTGCCCAAAGTAAACACCCACAACAGAGTCCACGGAAATGTGAATAAACACAACACAACACATGCCCCCACAGACTATGAACATAAAATATATAAATGAACATGTTATATATTTTATTTAAATTGTAAAGATGTTTAACCGTGAGTGCTTCGTTTGCTGGCGTGCCGTAAGCGCAGCTACAGTTAGCAGTCAGTGGGAAAGCATATAAGAACTAAATATGCAAAATAAGCCAAGAAGCAATAGCGTAGCGGTAGAGATGTTGGCTGAAGAGCAGACATTCATGGTTCGAGCCCCCACAACACCAATTTTTTTTTTTCAAAATAAGCAGGAAACAAGTCCCTGACAAATATGTACACATAAAACCACAATTTATGTAAAATGTAATGAAATAGCCCATTTATATTGAAGACATGTGAGGTAACAAAAGAAGAAAAAATGCCAGATGTGCTCATAGCTGAGCTACAGGTTAACAGAGTGAGTGCATCTGCCCATAGATGAGCAGTGGTTTAACTAGTGCAAAATGAGTGCCCGTAGCTGAGCAGTGGTCTAACATGCTAAATCTATGTGCCCCTAACTGAGCTGAGCGTAATATGTGTGCCGATAGCCAAATGAGGCTTAAAGCAGCGTACCCCATTTGTGCGGAGCTGCGCACCGCGCAAACAAGCTAACCGACGGGCAACGTTGAGCAAGCCGTATCAAAACTGCCTTTACACAGACACACCCCTCAGCATGTCTAGACAGTCATGAAAAATAAAAAGCAGTGGCCAGGTTCGAACCCAGGATACTATACACCATACTCAAGGTACCAAACCACTAAGCCATGACAGCAGTACCTAGAAATGCAATAATAGCTAATATATAGGAATGAATACAAACTGGAGCATGACAATGCAGGTTTACTGAAGTTGATACAATTCCAAAATGGCCAATCACAGATATGTGCGGGAAAAACGGACTATATAAGCCCCATAGGCGGGAATACACAGCATAAACGATTGTAGAACTGACCTGCAGGCAGAATGACAGGAGTAGGAGAGGGTAGTTGCTTTCGAGCACAGAGGTGGGGTGTTGAGGAGACCAGGTACATGGTCTGGCTCCTAGTCCATAATCATGAGGCCCAACTCATGCAGGGCCAGGTCCTCTGGGGAGCATACAGGGCCGAGGCGTGGGACCGGTTGTCTCACCAGTGCCACAGGGATTCCAAGGACTGGTGAGCAGGTCCGTCACCACCATGCGGACCTGAAGAGACACAAGCAGGACCAACTGAACCTTTGGATCCAGGAGGCCCAGCAAACACCCAACGCCCCACTACTGAGTAAGTAACATTTAATTATGTATGTAAGAAATTAAACTAGCTGATATTATGGAGATGTGTATTCCAATATTACTTCATTTATATTACAGCTGCAGGTGTCCGTTCTGCGAACCGCAGAGCCTATGGTGATAGGCTGGTGCGGTTGCGCCACCAGGCAGGTCAGTAATCCACTACCAGTAACTGTAAAGAAATATAAAAGTATGACATTCAGCAAAAGAGTGCAGTGTAGTCAGTAAGGAATAAAATCTGCAAGTAACAGTGTGAAAGTGTATGCAAGTATTGCTTGATTACAAAAGTGTGTTTCAGCCTGTAAGTTAAACCGAAAAATGAAACTGTCTGACACATATTCTGAAATAAAAATGCCCTACCTGTAAGAAAATAGTACACAACCTGCAGCAGGCTGAAAAGTATAGCTGCAGAAGATGATGAAATCACATGTGTGAAATATATCCCTGTGGAAATACTGAAACATGACAGAAGTGAAACTGCTGGAAAGGATTGTAATAACTACAGGTAAAACATGTCAATAAAGCCTAGAAGGAAGTACCATCCTAAATAGTAAAATGAAAGCAAGTGAGAGAGTGTGAGAAAGTGTCATGAATCCAGCAATACAGTCGTAATAACCCCTGAATAAAGTATACTGCAGTCAAGACAGAATGAAATGCATGTGAGATTCAAAACCAAACAGCAAAATCTGTTCAAAGTGTTGCTGCATCTGGAATGTGTATCCCAAAATCTGGATATGTTGCTCTCAGTCTGCAATATGCAGATAGGATGATTGTCTGATATACCAAACATCCACACTTGTCTACAGCTATATAAAGCAAATGTAGCAGGATGATGTAGCTGAACAAAGCTAGATATGAATGTGTATGAAGAACCATAAAATGTATATTGATGTTGCAGTAACAGTCCTATCACCAAGTTGAAATAGTTATCATATAGGAAACTGTAGTTAGAACAGTAGTGTGTATATAACTGTAGCTATTAGAAATGTACAGCATATGTATTGTTATTCGAAGGTGTTAATATTACTTTCTTTACCCCACCCTATAACCACATATAACCCATTCCACATGAAAATGGTATGTGCAATCACAATTAACACCCCTGGATGTTTGTCCTGTTGGGTCATATATATTTGTATGTCCGTTGATGCATCTGCCCTGTTCATACATCCACACCTGATGGCCTGTTGCCATCAATTAACCCTGCATGTTGTTGGACTGTGTATTTCTGTTCAAATTACGCATGTGTTATGCACTCTGTTCAATGGTGTGAATATCTGGGTGTTTGGTTAATGGGAATACTAATGCATGCTGTTACAACTAATTGTGAATGGTATTATATGTCACTAACCCAAACTGTCATGACATAATGCAAAACATAGGACGACAGCGGACCCACCTCTCCCACCTCAGCTGGCGAGTGCACCTGGCATTAGTGCCGAGTCCGGACCCTCCTCCGGTGGCCCTGTGCCACCTGCGGGTGGAAGCGCTGCAGGGGATGGGGCTCGCCCCCCCTCTGCAAGTGTGGCCGGAGGAGAACCACCACTCACCCTCCGTAGTGTCCGGACTGTGGTGCGTAGGGAGATTCGGGACTCTGTTCTCGAGCCCCTACGCCAGCTCAAGGCACGGGTGGCGCAACTAACGGGCATGCCTGTTGCCCCGCCTACACAGCCCCCAGCACAGCCCCGTCCTGGGCAGTGAAGGAACAGTGGCAACTGCCTATGGGTGGGGATATCAGTTCCACTGTTGCCATCTGTGGGCTCATGGGCTCTGGATATCCAAACCTCCGTCCCCGTCAATTGTGTAACCCCCCCACACGTGTCATACTCCGCCCCTGTATGCGTCTTGTTTGTCTTGTCTGTTTACCTACCCAACCTACCTCCCCAGCTGTACCGACGTCCTTCACCTGACATACCACTCTCACCTGAAAAAAAAAGGGCACTCTGTACCAACAAAAAATTACGCCCATACATAGCTGCCCATTCCGCACACATGTCTGCTGGACATGGAACCTATCAATTACAATTGGCTGTACAACAAGTATTATTGTTGTCCTGACACCTCTCTCAGGGGTGGAAGGTTTCAATTGTCACACCAAATTACATACATATGCACAGCTGTTGCTGATGAAGAAATGGGCAGCTATGGGCCTTACCTACATCCCTCCTGCACATCCCAAGCTTGTTTCCCTACTGTCTTACCCTCTTTGTGACCCCTTTTTCACCACTTTCCTGTCTCCCCATTTTCTTTTCTTTCAAAGAAAATAGCACGGGTGTGCGCAAGAGTAAGCACGTTTAAGCAGTTGTAAGGTGGTGTGCGCTTGTGTGCGCAGAGCTAAACGCCAGTGTGCATCCGTGAGCTCCACGCAAACCAGTGCTAACCCGGTTACAACTGCTTAAAAGAGCCTTAGTCACTTTGATTGACAGGTCTTGTAGTCAGTTCAGAAGCAAAATAAAATCCCACTGGCAGTCCCGAACCCAGGACCTTGGAAACAGTAGTCTGCATGACTTATCACTAAGCCATGACTCTTATACAAGAACATTGTGCTAAAATAAATATATAATGTAATAGTAGGAATGAATGTAAAGGGAAGATCGATGTGTAGTACACAAAGCATGCCATTTAGAATTACTATCAAAACTAGTGGATTTCCATAATAGTAGTGTGTGAACAGAAACAGCCATGCTAGTTGGTAGCTAGTAGGTAATAATGTCACTATAGCACCTTGCAAGCCACACACATACTCACAGCAGGATAATCACTGCCCATACCCCACAATCTCTTACAGGAACACATCTGGACCAAGTAATAAAATATGTGGAGCAAAGGCCCAAAACCAGGGACACATTACAAATAATGTTACAACAAATGCAGACAGTTCAGAGAGTAACAGGGTCTGCATTTTGTGGGATGTTTGGAAGGGTATGAAGTCTGAAACTTGAATGTTTATCACCATATTCTGACTTGAGCCCAGAGTGATTTGCCAGAAAAAGGTGTGCATGAGATATTGACCAAAATATGAGGCAGAAATGTGGACAACCTGCAAATATCTGTACACATGACGGGTCTGACACCACCATATTTGAATAGTTAAGAGCCTAGACATAGCAACAATGAATGACTTACAGGGATGCCCCACAGACTCCATGTGAAATGTACAAACAGTAGGCAGAAAGGTGTAACACAATGCAATGGTAACTATGGAGTCCTGAAAGTATTCACCACTTGCATGGCAGAAAAAGTGTAGTAATACATATGCTCATGCTAACCCACAGTCACAACTGCAGCATACCAGACATTTTAATGGGTGTACCCCACTGATATGTACCATTCCATGAGGCAGATAACAGATGAACCTGAAAGTCTCTGGGGCCTGCTCAGCAGCATACTCAAATACCCTAATAGATGTCAAGGCCCACACCATGGCCAGACCACACTGCATGCTGTAACACCCTATCAGATATAGCAAGCATTCCAAGGTGTGAATGTACATGGAAAATAGGAAAGCTACAGCAGCACACTACAGTCAGGACACCTAGCAGGCATACAAGTAGTGACTGTAAAGGGCAAATATTGAAGCCTTAGCAACAAAGTGGAAGCAAAAGTGAAAGGAAAGCACACACACACATTAACAGTAGTAGTAGTTGTAGGTGTCAGTGTACATACACAGTTAATACAGGAAACTGGAGAAATGAATGGAGGAATGTTAATCTACAACACACCTGGAAATATGAGAGAGATACCAACCTTTACACTCACAGAACATTATCCACAGCATAACAGCATGGTCCCTGCCCTTAAAATCTGAAAGGGCTATGCCTATCTCACATACCTTTTTATAGCACTGTTCTGAAATCACAGTGAGGACTGCAATCAGTACACAACTGGCTGCATGCAATTAGCAAATGCTGGCTAACAACTGGTGCAGAGGCCATCACATGGGCATATGCAGATACCTACAAAAGTATGCTGTACTCCCAGTCCACACATGCAATACTTTCATTGCACCCTGAGAAGGACATGAGAGACAGACAGAGAGAGAGAGAGAGACAGAGACAGAGACAGAGAAAATTGCAATTAAGCAGACACAAACAAATTGTTCAGCAACAGCCACCTGAAAGCTGACAACTGGGAAGTGGAGCAGCAGGACAGAGAACCAGACGGCAACACAAGCAGCTGTGACAAACACAGGTAATGTAAAGTAATACTATAAAGGTCTACATACTGTGAACCCTCCATATGTGTCATTGGTCTGTATCCATATGTATATGAAGATGTGTAAAGGGCAGGGGACATACAGTAACTATCAGTGAAGGCTGTACATACATTTGTATGTGAGAGCATCTATGTGCACATATCAATGTTGGTTGAATGTAGGTTGCAGTGCCATGTACAAAGTAGGTTTCACAGTTATGTATGTTTAGCAGTATGTTAGTGTGTGTATACAGTATGGTAGACAAACATGTTGATATACCTGTCTATCATATGGATACGTATGTATGTCAACATATGTATGTGTATATATATATATATATATATATATATATATATATATATATATATATATATGACATGCATATATGTATACATACATAGAAAGAGAGATGTAGGAATACATAGACAGATGTAGATAGAATATTGTACAAACATATATATGTAATGCACACATACAGATATAGATATATGTAGATACATATACATAGACAGACTGATCTGACTATCTACAGGTATGACTGTATATGACGACCTTCAACACACCCTGTCCCACCCCCTCTGTCACCCTCACCCCTCTGTGTGTCCCCCCTCTCCACATCTATAGCAATATATGTACATCAATATATATATGTGTGTATATGTATACAGACATATATATATATATATATATATATATATATATATATATATATATATATATATATATATATATATATATATATATATATATATATATATATATATAGAGAGAGAGAGATGTATATAAATTCTGAGTGAGGCACATGTGTACAGATGTATTGCAACAGGTGCCTGGTGACAAAGGCATGGAGTGAACACCAGTGTCAAAACCGGAGTACCATACCACATTCCAAATCACCTACACCAGTAACCACCAGATATGTGATTGGCTGCCCACCACTGCATGTGTCAGGTGTGAACAGGGTCATAAATGTGTACAATAGTGGCCCCAATGATATTCACAGTGGCACACTATCCCTGGAATACCTGCACATGGTATGTGTCAGCGAACATGGTGTGTCAGCTATGGACATGTAGGTCAGTGTACCCCTCCACACCACATAATGGATGCCATGGTATGGACCACACATGACAGCTACAGATATGGAGAAGGACACAGTGACATGTACAACACTGTGACAATGCACTCAAACACATTACCAATGCACAGTGACTGACAACACCACAGAGTACACATATACTACCCACATAGAGGTTACCACTCCCAGATTTACATATGTAAGTCACACCCATGACAGATGTCCAACAACCATAGTAACACCTCACACCATCCACAACCTAAATGACTGCTGTGTGTCGTCCATGCCACTGCAATAGAGTGCACATGTGGAGGTAAAAGTTCCTACCCACAGATAAGACATACCCTGCAATAAACCACACAGTGTTAAGAAGCAGGACTCCCCATGAGTACATGTCACACATACCCCTGCTGAATGTTAGTCAGATAGGTAATATGCCATATGAGTCACCCTGTGTAACTGTGTGACAGCAGCAGGTACCATCACACCACATGTGTCACAATGGTTAGGGGAGCAGAACAGTACACTGCTGTAGTCCCAGGGGCAATAGCATATTGTATAGTATTGTATTGTAATGTAATGTATTGTGTTGTATTGTATTGGTATGTTGAGGTGCCTCCTTCGTGGAGTGGAACCACTGCTGCTGTGCGCCAGTGTACAGGTACATATCCTGTAGTCAGGCTTGTGTTACATAGCACTTCTATATGTGTGTTTAGCTCCTGTCAGAGTTTATGTAGCATGCAACTGGGGATACCATCAGGTCCCATTCATGTTGTGTATTCTGCTGTCCTGAGGGTGGCTCTCACCTGGACATCTGTGATGACAGGGAGGTTACAGTCAGCTGGGATAACTATGTCTTATTTTGGGGAGAGGGCGGGGTGACACCTGCACTGAACCTGTCTGCCACAATGTTGTCAATATCTGTGGTGTCAGTGAAATATTTGTTGTTGTGTACTAACTATGGGCATAGAGGATGGATCCTGACCAGGTTGCTAACATAACTGAAGAAGGCCTTCTGGTTATCTGTAGTGTCCCTCTTGATTTCCCTCTCAAAGTTGCCCATGGATGTTTGTATGATGGAAAATAGATCCTCACTAGTGCTGCTCAGACATGCCCTCCCTTTATGGAATTATGCTCTGTCTTGCAGTAGCTTCCATCTTCTGTAATACAATCTGTCTATGGCTGGGGTCCACCAGACAGGATGCTGTCCCTTTGTGGAGAGTGTCTTGGTCATATATGGGATTGCATGATCCATGCATTCTCGGAGATGTCTGTAGAAAGCAATTGTGTAGGGGTCAGCATTGTGGGTTGTATCTGCCACTGGCCCAGTGGGCTGAAAGGATACCATGTCACTGTTACAAAGTGTAAAGTTTGCATCTGTAATGTTATTCACTATAGTCGTTTGTGCTGGTGGTGGAGGTGGGATATGTATATCCAGGGCAATCAGTGTGTGGTCAGCTCACAGTAGTTGATGATGTAGGCCATACAGTACCTAGATACAAACCCCCAGAGTGAGGAGGTGCTCTTGACCTGAATCAGTGTTCTGACTGCTGGGGTTCAGTAGTATGTCGTATGGAGTGTGCCAGGTACTGTTGCACAGTTGCTGGCTGAGCACTGATTCCTGGCCATTTACATGTGTATCCACCAATAGACAGATGCTATATATGTGAGATATGTTGTATCATAACAGTCAAGTAGCATGTGTAGTATGTGTGCCAAATTCTGCTGACATATATTGCTGATATCAGGTTATTTTCTTTCTCAGGTACATGGCCCACCCGCGGAATCCCACTTACTCCACAGCTGAGGATGAGGAGATACACCAGAGCCTGGTGCGGGATTATGCAATACTCTTTTCCCGCACCAGCCAGAATCAGCAGGAGAGGGCTGCACTGTGGCAAGACCTTGTCCGTCGGGTAAATGACATAGGCACGCATAATAGGACATATGAACAGGTACGACATCACTGCAGTGATTTAATCAGACATGTCCGTCAGCGTGCGTTGGATATCCACAGGCAACAGGTCGCCACAGGTGGTGGAGTGGCTACACATCCCCCACTCACCAGACTGGAGGGACTACTCATGAGTGTAGTGGCTCCAGTCCGCCAGTAACAACAACAGCAGCAGACATGCATTATGATGGAGGCTGGAGCCACGCAGCAGCAAGGCAGTGAACGTGCAGGTAAAATGCCATATGTATAGTTGACTGTTGTGTACACTGGTAGTTAATGCATGTGTGAGGTGTGTCCTTGGTTTGTAGCTGTCACCATAGTATTTAATGTGCAAGTGTGATATCCTTAATATTAGCAGTTGACCTGTGAAAGGTGACTGTTGTACTACTGACCTGTATCATACTCAGTAACAATGGCACAGTTGTGCCCACTGACATTAGTTTCTTCACATCTGCAGGTCCCTCTGGTATAACAGCAATGCAGCCTATCCATGCTGGTGAGTGTGTATTAACAATTCCTGTAATAGTTTTGATAGTAATAGTACTATTTGGCTCACTTAGTAGGGCTCTTTGTATGCATGTAGGTGTGTCTGTGTCTGTGTGTTGATATCACGCATACTGAGTACTGTACAATTGTGTGAAACTGTGTGCATGTGTGCATGTGTGCATGTGTGCACCTGTGCATGTGTGCATGTGTGCACGTGTGCTTGTGTGCATGTGTGCATGTGTGCACCTGTGCATGTGTGCAAGTGTTCATGTGTACATGTGTGCACCTGTGCATATGTGTATGTGTACATGTGTGCATGTGTGCACCTGTGCATGTGTGCACCTGTGCATGTGTGCATGTGTGCATGTGTACATGTGTGCACCTGTGCATGTCTGCATGTGTGCATGTGTACATGTGTACATGTGTGCATGTGTACATGTGTGCACCTGTGCATGTGTGCATGTGTGCATGTGTGCACCTGTGCATGTGTGCATGTGTGCACCTGTGCATGTGTGCATGTGTGCATGTGTGCATCACTGGTAATGTGTAGACATTGTAAACTGTGTTTCCTGATTCCCTCCAACAGGTTCTGGTGCTGCTCTGGTGTCATGTAGCAGGGAACCTGAATCAGGTGCCGTGGGTACTGATAATGATGACATCTGTGTAATGGCACAGGAAGGTATGCCAGGGTCCGCCATTGGTCAGTCGATTGACAGTACACAGCTGTCGACCCCATCAATGCACACAGTTATCCTGCCAATACACCCTTTGTCACCAATGTCCCTAGGTGATGGACAGCATACAGTGGGCATTGACCAGGGTAATGTGGTATCTGTGGCACATGCCTCCCCACACAGCAGCCATGGGCATGGCCCAGAGATGGTACCACACAGACAGATGTCCAGGGGTTCTCGTGGGAGCATCCGTGGGCGTACTGCCCCTGTCAGACGTGCCCACAGAGGTCTTACAACCTCAGCTATGTTTCGGGCTGTCATGCAGGCACAGTCACGTATGGAACGGTACACCAGACAGGGTCTGAGGGAGCTGACAGCATGTCGCACAGCCATGACTGACAGTATGCGTGACATTGCGGCTGCCATCCGTGATTTCACCGATGTCATAGACAGACGTTGTGGGGACATATTAGACCAGTTCCACAACTACATGTCCATGAGCCAGGGCGATGGTGGGCGGTTGAGGCGTCGACGTGGCTGTATGCCAGCAACAGCAGCAGCTGGCAGTCGTCGCGGACGACAACAGGGCCGTGGCCGCCCCCGTAGTGCCAGCAGCAGCCCCAGCAATGCTGGGTCTGTGCTGTCATCAGACCGCCCCAGGAGACCACGTGCACGTGGCTCTGGCCAGGCCCGACAGGGATCTGTGTCCAGTCAATGAACACCTGCTTCTGATGACAGTACCCAGTCTGGGTTGGTACCGGATATGGTCCGTAGCACCCCTGCAAGGCACAGGTACCGTGTCCGTGGCCAGAGACACTGATCTGTATGACACCTGGCAGGTACAGTCTGTGGCTGTCCACAAACACCAGTATATGGCAGCCATGAGGTGGAACTGTGTGCATCCATACACACATGCAAATTGACAACACCTAGGGCTACCGCATACACGCACACACTGCATCAACATTGCCCCACCTTCTACTGCTGTCCCTCACCAACACACATACACATACATGTCAATCGGTGGTATCGGTGGCTGACTCAGGCATACCAAGTTCACACCCTGTGCATATGATGAAACTGTGCCACCTCCTGCAATCTGTAACAACTGTGCAGGTACAGGTTAACATGTTGCTGATGCACAGGGTGACCACATAGATGTGTAGTAATAGTATCATGTTGTTAACAGTACTGTGTGCTGAATTAATTGTGGGTATATCACAGCATGCCTGATGCAGTAAGTGTGTGATTGTCATGTACTGTTGTCTACACCCATGGTAATTACCATAGTGTATCATCTGCACATGTTGGCACACTGGTGGTAATGATGTCAACAGAAGGCTACATACATAGGTAGCACAGGGGATAAGGTAATGAATGTAGTAATACGCAATGATGGACATGTAAATTGCAAGTGGCATGTTTCCCACACTGGACTCTGCAATGCAGATGTTTGAGGATGTTGTTATGTGTGCAGTACTACACGACTGGTACAGGACACACAGGAGCACCCTAGCACTGCATGCTCACATCTCATACCATGCTAGACAGCCCCAACACACAAAACTAACTCTCACAGGAGGGAGAGTCCCCATATATGTCAGGGATACTGTGGTGGCAGGCCAGGTAGCATACGTCCTACTAAGTATGGAACCACTGAGTGAAGGCTCAGTGTCTCTTATTTGACATGTGTATTACTGCAGGTATGAGCACATGGGTTTCCATCCAGTTATTGTACATCCTGACAGTACATGGTCTGTACACTTGTGTGCACTGAGACTGGACCCTAGCCATCTGACCCGTGTATTTCCATGTACATGTGCATAGTGCCTGCATATTTGCAGTGTTACCTACTGGAAGTGGTACAGCTTGTTTGTTGTACAATGGACTACATGCAGCCCTGTTTACTGTAGCTTTGTTTGCATGCATGTTTGCTTGCAATTACCCTGGAATACTGATCACACCTGCAATGCATAGTTATAGAGCTTCTGTGGACTCCTAGTGCCATCTGCATAGCTTACTATATGTATGTCCATGTCCCACTTGACAGGATGTCACTGTTTGTCCTGTTCACATGTACATTGCCTGTGACACAGTGCATATGACTTACCTGGCATGTGTCCACGTGAGCAGTCATATATGCTACTGCTAACTAATCACAGGCACTACACCTTCACATATTCATCTTCTGTTGAACTACCTGCTTCGCTAGGGATGGCCTGCACCTGTTACCCCTGGGCTTTCAGATATTGGCAAAGGCCTATGTTAGGCAAGGCTCAAATGACAAACCCACCTTCATAGGTATCACAAGGGATAAGAAACTAAGAGTAATGCTACCCAACGCCAGAAGTCTAAACCTCCAGATGCATGCACCCGAAACTCTCCTTGGCATGGAGATCATCGATATCTGTGCAGTAACAGATGCCTGGTTCAGGGTTACTGAGAGCACACCAGCACTACCAGATTTAACCTGGTTGATTTCTTTGAAACAGTCACCAAGGCCATTGACGAGGGGAAGGTGGTTCACACAGCCTACCTGGACCTCGCAAAAGCCTTCACAACAATACCCCACTTGGGCATTCTAGAGAAGCTCACCAGCTTAAATATAAGCCCCTATGTCACTAGATGGATTGCACAGTGGCTCAAGGACAGAACCCACATGGTTAGAATTGCTGGAGCCATGCCAGACTCCAAACCAGTTACGAGTTGTGTCCCACAAGGCTCAGTCCTGGGACCTCTCTTGTTTGGTATATATTTATTGGAGGTACAGGCCAACACGGACGGACTGTGGCTGACCAAATATGCAGATGACTGCGAACTGGCCACCATAATCGACTCTCCAGCTGACACAAGCATCTTCCAAAGGGGCATCATAGAAACAGACAACTTGTGCCAGAGCCATGGCCTTCAGCTGAACAGTGTTTAGAAAGGGAAATGTGCATCCTGTAGTCTGTTCACCTAGTTGCCAACAGGGACATTTTCCTCACACATACTAACCCCCCCTCAGCCAAAAACACACACTTGCCATTTGCAGGATTCAAACCCCTATCTGACTATGTTATGACACTCAAGACTGACGCATTAGCAGAGTGTGCTATTCACATTATTGGGAGGTTTCCCTTCTCTTGCTTTACTTATAGGGTGCTGACATCATCAGTGTTTAGAAAGGGAAATGTGCATCCTGTAGTCTGTTCACCTAGTTGCCAAAAGGGACATTTTCCTCACACACACTAACCCCCCTCAGCCAAAAACACACACTTGCCATTTGCAGGATTCAAACCCCTATCTGACTATGTTATGACACGCAAGACAGACACATTAGCAGAGTGTGCTATTTGCATTACTGGAAGGTTTCCCTTCTCTTGCTGTACTTATAGGGTGCTGACATCATCAGTGTTTAGAAAGGGAAATGTGCATCCTGTAGTCTGTTCTAGTTGCCAAAAGGAACATTTCCCTCACCAACACACTAACCCCCCCAGCCAAACACACACACTTGCAGGATTCAAACCCCTACCTAACTATGTTATGATAGCTGAGACGGACACATTAGCGGAGTGCGCTATTTGCATTATTGGGAGGTTTCCCTTCTCCTGCTATACTTATAGAGTGCTGACATCATCGGTGTTTAGAAAGGGGAATGTGCATCCTGTAGTCTGTTCTCCTAGTTGTCAAAAGGGACATTTTCCTCACACAAAATTGCACACACACGAATCCCCCTCAGACAAACACACACACTTGCAGGATTCAACCCCCTACCTAACTATGTTATGACACTTAAGACGGATGCATTAGCGGAGTGCGCTATTCGCATTACTGGGAGGTTTCCCTTCTCCTGCTATACTTATAGAGTGCTGACATCATCGGTGTTTAGAAAGGGGAATGTGCATCCTGTAGTCTGTTCTCCTAGTTGCCAAAAGGGACATTTTCCTCACACAAAATTGCACACACACGAATCCCCCTCAGACAAACACACACACTTGCCATTTGCAGGATTTAAACCCCTACCTAACTATGTTATGACAGTTGAGATGGACGCATTAGCAGAGCGCGCTATTCGCATTACTAGGAGGTTTCCCTTCTCCTGCTATACTTATAGAGTGCTGACATCATCGGTGTTTAGAAAGGGGAATGTGCATCCTGTAGTCTGTTCTCCTAGTTGCCAAAAGGGACATTTCCCTCACACACAATTGCACACACACTAACCCCCCTCAGCCAAACACACACACTTGCCATTTGCAGGATTCAAACCCCCTACCTAACTATATTAAGACACTTGAGACGGACGCATTAGCGGAGTGCATTATTCGCATTACTGGGAGGTTTACCTTCTCCTGCTATACTTATAGAGTGCTGACATCATCTGTGTTTAGCAAGGGGAATGTGCATCCTGTAGTGTGTTTTCCCAGTTGCCAAAAGGGACATTTCTCTCCCACAGACTTACACACACACCACCCCACTCACACACACACACTGAGCATTTTCAGGATTCAAACCCTTACCTAACTATGTTATGACATTTGTGACGGACGCATTAGCGGAGCACGCTATTCGCATTACTGGGAGGTTTCTTTTCTCCTGCTGTACTTATAGGGTGCTGACATCATCGGTGTTTAGAAAGGGGAATGTGCATCCTGTGGAGAGGCAGACGCCAAGCACACTCTGGCTAAGCTGTCATTCCCTAGGGCAAACAGCCTAGTGTTGACCTCTACACCCATATGTTTAATTGTCAAATGCACATTATTTGTTGCTGATAGACTGTTTGCACATCTTTATTGCCATAGCATTCCCTGTTTGTATGAACAACTTGTGCATCTGTGGAAGATGTTTGCATATGGGAGGGATCCACTATATCACGTATGTCTCTGTAGTCATTTAACTGTGTGCACTGGGCAGACTGCTGTAATGTGGTTGGTTCCTGGAATAACATGTAAAAATACCAGATATGTGTGTCCAACTGCTAAACTGAGATTTTGCCTAAGTGTGTGAGCATGCCCAGTTCAGCCTTCCCATGGCATGTTGTCTGACATATGTCTCATTTATCAAAGTGTGTGAGCATGCCCAGTGTGAGCATTCCATATGTTGAACTCTGCAGCCCACCACATTTGTGGATGAGTGTGAACTTCAACAAATATCACCCATTTATGGTTGTGTGTTGTGTGTCATATTGTGTAGTTACTGTACAACTGCTTTGTGTGTGAACACAACAGGATTATACTGTGCCTGCAGTGTTTGCATGGGATACTTTGCATACAGTTGTCAACATCCTTTCACACTGACCTAACACTGTAGTACTGTATAGTGTACTGGTAGTACTTTGACTGTGGCGGACAGTATCCTGGGCTTTAGTGCTATCACTGCTTTACATTTCGATAGTGAGCACAACAGCCTGGTTAGGGGCCAGTTGTGTACATCTGACCATGTTGCATTCTGTTCAGATATGAACTACTTAAACCAGGCTTGTCCAACATTGGTAGTGTATTCCACAACATAAGTGTACATTTGCAAACACTAGCGATGTGCCCTAGTCCATGTCTAATGCTAGTTGGAGAGTGTGTTTGTCCTTCAACACACATTGTAAGTGGAGTTTGCCATGACATATGTCATGGTTAGTTTAGTATACTGTGCCTCTGTCTACCTGTGACATGACAGTGATACCCAGGATAAAGCTACCATCTCCCATCCACTCATCAAGATTCCTATTGAGGAAAATTGATAAGTGACTCTATGGGTAGCCTGTACTGGGAGTTCACTCATGGGTGAGGGTGGCTTCTGTGTTATGGATCATGCAGTACAGCTTGTCCTATGTAAGTCAGTGCTGGGGTTCAGGTCTCTCATGTGCATAGCTCACTGCCATTCAGATTGTACAAGGTGCAGCATGTTTATTGATACCAGCAACACAGGCAACACATGGCATCTGTGCAAGCTCTTTGATACTCCTGGTGAGGTACTGTTGGGGACTTTACGGTTGATGGAGGTGTCTGCTGAAGTACATCCCACAGGGGCTATTGCAGTCAATTGTACCGCTGATGAAGGATGACTGCAGAGCCACAATGACCTCCCCTTATCTAGATCTGACAACCTTCATGATTAGGTGGGTATATGGTATGTTTCTGTAAACACTAGAGCACATGTTTGTCCAATGCAGGATATCTATCACCTTGTGTCCCCAGGTCTCTCATTACATGTTAACTACATAATGGGTTAACACCTATGTGGTAATTGGTGGGCACTTACTGTATATCCACGGGGGTTGACTATACACTTTTCTGCAATTAGCTTGCTGACATGGCTATGGCACCAGTTGTCTGTTTCTATGTGGCCCTTTTGTGGGATGCTTGTGTCAGCTGGTGGATCATATATGGTGAGCAGTTTGTAGTCCTCTGCAAACATGTTCAGACACAGTCCTTCCATGTTTGCCTGTACCTATGGGACATATATACCAGACGAGGGAGATCCCAGGACCAAGCCTTGTGGGATGCCAGTTATATCTGGTTTGTAGTCTGACATGGCTGCAGCATGTCTGACCATGTCTGTTCTGTCCTTGGTTTGGTTTGCAACCCCTCTACTGACATAGGGGTTTATATTTAAGCTGGTGAGCTTATCTATAATGAACATGTATTTAAGCTGTGTGGACCACATTGCCCTCATCAATGACCTTAATGACTGTTTCAATTGAGTCAAACATGTTTAGGGGCAGGATCTGCACTTAAGAATGCCACACTGGGTAGGGTCCGGTGTCAGTAGGTCCTCAATATCTTTATGTCTGTGGTACATGCTGATCCTTTCCATAGCTGTGCAGACCAAACTTCTCAGGATTCTGGGGTAGTAGTTTTCAGTATCCATTCAGGCAACACCTTTGTTGAGAAGGACCACTGTTGTTGTACACTGCTCTTTGGGTACATATTCTGTGGTAAGGCTGACATTGAGCAGTAGTGTGATTTGGCATTCCATTCATCTTGGAATCCATGTTGCACTCAGCCCAGGACACCATCTCATACCATTGCTGCTGTGTGTTTTGCTTTGTAGATGCTGGCTGTTACCTCAGCATCTGCAATGTCAGGGGGCCAGCAGTCTGCTGGGATAGATATTCTGCATTCTGGGGGGCGGTGGGTTTGCACTGCACCTGTCAGGATGTATGTTGGCAATATGTGTGTGTGTTTGTGATATTTGTGTGATTCAGAGCATATCTGTGAATTCCCAACACGGTTCCTACCATCAGTTGTGAAATCCTTGGGATTATCCTTAGTGTCCTGTACAATTTGTATCTTCATAGGTTCATAGGTTCATACTAGGCTATCCACCCTAGGGCATTTGTTAGCCTAGCCAGAGTATGTGTGGCTTTTGCCACCCCTTGCTATGTGAATATTATGGCCATTTATGATTTGCTTTGCTGTGCCTCTGTCTGGACATGACACAGTGAAGACTCCCAGTGTAACTCTACAATCATCCATCCACTTGGCAAGATTCCTGTTGAAGAGTGTCAGTGAGGGGCTCTGCCTAACATGGAGTGGGATTCTGGTCCAGGGTGTGGGGAGCCTCTGGATTATGTATCTGTCCCACCAGCACATCCTATTTCATTATTTGTTGAGGTTGACATCTCTCACTCTCACAGCTCCGATGGCTTTGAGTTTTCTGAGGTGGAGCATGTCCATTACTCCTGTGTTGGGCATGGCCTTCTACAACAGGCATGCAATGCCTCTGTGTAGGCAGTATGTGACTGCATTCAGCTGGGGTGTCTACAGCCAGGCAGCATATGACATATATTTGAGACCCTTTATCCTCTTGGTGAGGTACCTTTGAGGTCTTTCTAACTGCTGCAGGTGTCAGGTAAGGTACATCCCATATGAGGCATTGTACTAGATTATGGGTGTGATAAGAGAACAGTATAGGGGCACAATGACCTCTGTTGACGTAGATGTGAATCCTTTCCTGATACGGTGTCAAATGTAGACAGTCTTCCTAGCCACATTGGCAATGTGAGTGTCACATAACAGGTTACTGTCCACTTGTGTCCCTAGGTCCCTGATTACTCCTTCCATACATAATGGTTTACCACCTATGTGGTAATTTGTGGTACCTTGTTTGGTATTTGGTGGGACATTCATACTGTCCAGTGTCTTCAGGACGGCTGGGTGGGGTTCCAGTGTGTGAGAGTGTGGTCTGTAGCATGCTACAGACTGTACAGCAGTCTTGCCTACAGTTAGTTGCACATGGGTGGACTCCAATGCCTTGTGCATTGTCAGTTACCTGGACGTATGGGTGTCTGTGCTGAATATGGATACTCACCCTCCTTTTATGTTTTGTTCCAGGTTTTGGGGCCATGACACATGATATGTGGTATAACCTGGTAGTGCTGGTGTGCTGTCAGGAGGCTTTCAGCAGGTTTCTGTCACTGCACAGACATCGATGTTCTCCATACTGGGGATGGCCTTGGGAGCATGCATATTGGGGTTTACACATCTGTCATTGGTCAGCATTACCCTTATGTTTCTTTCCACTTATGTTTTCTAGGGTGGTGGGTTAGTCTTTTCAGCCTTGCCTACAAAAGGGTCTATGGAGGTGGCAAAGGCCTTATCCAATATCCAGACGCCCAGGGGTAACAGGTGCAAGCCATCCCAAGAACAGCTGCGTGGCTTGTCAAGCATGACATCCCAAGCAGACAGACATTGGATCCCCTTGGAATGACATCAGTAAGTGTGCCACTTGCTATGACTGATCATTCCGTGTTTGTACTGTGGCATTATTCTTGGTAAGGGTAGGATGCTGCAAACAGTGAGTGTCATACCGGCCTGGACTACATAATCAGGGAGCTCATCTATGTCTCTTTTCATGTAGTCTAGGGAGGTACATCTCAGGTCATTCACACCAGCATGGACTATGACTGCATCATATTTCTACTTGCTTTGGAGTGACCTGCATACTTCTGTTATGTGGCATATTGTGGCAGCCTACAGGCAGCTTACTGTACCCTTTCCCTTGTTCAGTCTGGTGTGCAGGACAGCAGTGTGTCTGGCTATGGAGTCACCTATTACAACTGTATCAGGCATGTTGTTTCTCCTTCTGGCCTGTGACTGTTTGGCACACCAGCTTTGTGTACTATGTGTTGCATGTGCTATGTTTGGAGGTTGTTTGATTGGGTGTCTGCTTTAGAGGCCTCTGTTGGTGTGCTGTGCTTGTAATTTGTGCCTCCGGGAATGTTTTTCTGTGTTTATGTGTTTGGTTTGCAGTTGTGATAGGTCTATGTGGAACTGTGTTTGTGGTGTGTGTGGTTACCTTCTCCTGACTAGTTTTGGGAGTACTGAGTTGAGGGAGCTGAGCCTCCAGTTTGGATAGATGGTTGCATCTCTCACATATATTTGTATTTCTTGGGTGGAGTTGGGGGTTGTCTGTGTACTTGGGGCAGGTGTAACATTGCCTCAGGATTCACAGATTCAACTTGTTGTGGCTGGCCTTAGTGGATTGTATGTGTGGACATATTTTATTGCCGTACTACTGATTAGTGATTACTTCATTGTTTATGTTTGCTCTATCATGTAGTAGCTTCCTCATTCTCTTGCATGGTTTGGTTATGGCTGGTGTCCACCATGCCAGATGCCTGCATGTATGGCATTGTGTCTTGTTTTAATTTAGGATTGCATAATCCAAGCATTCCTGGCAGTGTTCATGGAATGGCTGTATTACAGGTTCTGAGGTGTGGCCCATATTTTGCACCTGCACAGGACCTTTAATGGATTCCACATCAGTTTGGAGGAGTGCAAATATTGCTTTACACATGTTTTCCACTGTGGTTTTCTGGCCAGGGACTGTGGTCAGGATTTGTATATCCAGTGTGATTACTCTATGGTCTGGTTTTACCAGTGAGAAATACACTTCTCGTCTTGCTATCCAGTACCCATGTTGCTGATTATCACATCCAGTATGCTTACCCCTCTTGTGGGAGTGGTACGTTGTTCCTGGGCCTTTTGGTTTATGGATTCTATGAACTTTTGTCCTACACTGTTGGAGCTAGTATAATGCTCCCAGTCTATGTCTGGGTATTTTCAGTCACCCAATATAATGTGGTTTGGAGGACTTGATATATTCATGTAGTCCAGCATAGGCCAGGTGCAGTTCCTGGTGTTGGGACAGTAGTCTGTAGCAGGCTATAAACTGGGGGGCAGTTTTAGCCACTGTTACTTGACCATGGCTAGTCCATGCTGCTTCTTGTTGTGGTACCAACATGGGGTTGTGGTTATCCTTGACAATTCTTGCTAGTCACCCTCCTTTTGTAGCTTGTTCCATGTTTTGAGGCTGTACAGCACAGTATGAGGTGTAACCTGGTAGTGTTAGGGTGCTGTTGTGAGCCTTGACTCAGTTTTCTGTTACAGCACAGATATCAACATTCTCCATACTGGGTGAGTTTAGACTGCATGCATCTTGCTGTTTCGACTTATCCCTTATCTTATTCTTATCCCTTCTGATACCTATGGAGATAGGTTTGTGTTTTGAGCCTTACCTATTCAGGGCACACTGTGGGTTACAACAGCCTTTGCCAGTATCCATACGGCCTGCACTGATAGGTGCATGCCAGTCCTAGCAGGTGGAGCATCATGTCATGCTCAGCATGTCATCCCAGACTGGCACACATTGGATCCCCTTTGACTAACTGCGATACTTCAGTCAATTATTGCACTTGATCATCTCATTGTCATATTGTGGCATGATGCTTGGTGAGGGTAGGATGTTAGTCAGGGTCCTCAGGTGTGCATATAGTACATGGTGTTACATTACTTAACACATGGCATTCATGCCTCAGGTGGTGCTGCAGGGCTGCCTCTGTCAGATGTGCATATTACACTTCCCTGTACATGTTTGTGAGCAGGTCATGTCATTGTAGGCATCCATGTTATTATTTGAGTGAGTCAGAGAGGGTATCATTCCCAGGGTTCCTACTGAGCCAGTGTATGTGCTATGCGTTGCCTCTTTGCCAAGGCCAGGGCATACTGGGCACGCCTCCTTCTGCCTACTGGGGCAGGCTCAGGTTGTTCCTCCTCCGAGTCACGCTCTGCCTGTGATGGCCTTGGCAATGGTGGGGGGCTGTTTGGCCCGGCCCTATGCTGGTCCTGCTGCAGCTGTTTTCGCAAGATCATATTATGTAGCATAGCACATACCATGACAATTTGGGTACATGTAGTTGGTGTGTACTGCAAGGCTCCACCAGATGTGTCCAGACACCGGAACCATGACTTGAGCAGCCCAAACACACGCTCTATTACATTACGTGTTTGTGCGTGTGCCTCATTATGGCGTTCCTGTTCAGGTGTGTGTGCGTTTCTGATGGGTGTCATCAGCCATGGCTCCAGTGCATAACCTGCATCCCCCACTAGGTGTCCGTGCGGGATGTCCCCATTGGCAAATGTCTGGTACAGCTGTGTCAAATGCCAGATGTGGGAATCGTGGTAGCTCCCAGGACAGCCAGCACACACATTCATTATTATGCCCTGGGCATCACACACGACCTGGCAGTTGATGGAGGGGAAGCCCTTGCGGTTGATGTATGCCCTACCCCGCTCACCGGCTGGTGCTTTGATGTGTATGTGCGTGCAGTCTATTGCACCCACTACCTCAGGGTATTCCGCTATTTGCTGGAAGAGACGATATTGCTGGCCAATACCTCACGGGCATTGGGGAAATATGCATGATCACCGACATGTGCTGACATGGCATCCAGGAACTGGTGCAGTACCCTGGAGGCTGATGCCTGTGATATCCCCATCATATCACCAGTTGGTCTCTGGAAGGTACCTGTTGCTAGTATTCTTAGGCCAACACATACCTTGGTTTCCACTGGGATGAGTTCCCTCTGTTGGTTCTGTGTGTGAGGCGTGGCCTGCACAGCTCCACTATTTGCTGCAGGAGGTCTCTGTCCACTCTATAGCGCTCTACTATCTCCAGCTCATGTAACCCGTGGTAGGTGACCCTGGGCCTGTACACTCTTCTCCGTCTCCTCCCTGTGGGTTGTCTGGCACCATCTGCATTGTCACCACCCTCAGCAAGTCGCCTATGTCTCATTATGACAGCTATGGCAGCCCCTAACATTTCTGCTCTGAGTTCAGCTTTTTCAGTTTTCACTTCTAGTAGCTTACGCCTGTCTTGCAGTGTCTCTTGAGAGAAACATCCTGCACTGCTGTTTGCAGAGTTTTAAGTGCTGGGCTGGGCTACTATTCTGCCTGTGTAATTGCCTGTTTCTAATTGTTTTCACCTGCTAGCTCCAGCAGTATTCCCTGCTAGCTTCCTACTAAATCTGTTGCTTCCCTTTTCCTCTCTGTTTCCTCAGGGAGGAGCCGTGTGCAAACCAGCAGAAACATGCTCACAGTGGCTTACACACGCGCACACATGCTTACACGGTTCAGAATCTGCTTATTTGGATTAAAATGTGGGCACACCCATGCAAACAGTGTTAAACATCTCCCAACATGCTCCCACATGCTCAGTCTGCCTTACACGTGCGCACAGTGCCTTACTCACGCTTCATGGCGCGCACACGTGCGCATGCACTCCCAGCAAGAAAATTCGGTGTAGGCAACAGTGTACACCTTCCATTTCTTGACTTTCTCATGCTTATCTAGTGGCACACCTCTTTCCATGATATCTGTCTGACATCTGTCATGTAACTCTGACCTCCAATGAACTGCATTTCTTTCTACCATTCCCCCCTGTGATGTCACCTATCTCCTACTCTGTTCCTCTCCCTTCTGTAACTCTTACACTACTCAGACTGTGCTCGTTTGCTATGTGACAGTGGAATTCAGTATCCTAACACTCATTTGCATCAGATTGCCTACTAATGCTTAGTTACATGTCTTTAGACTCAGCTTCCCCCCTTAGCAACCACTACACGGTGGCCATGTTGGTTTTGGTCTGCTGGTCCCTGCATTGACATTCCATGTATTGCATAAAACCCACATTTGTGGGTTTATAACCTTCGTTTTTATGTTTTATACAGTGCATCAGGTTACCTTGCCAATGGCCACATATTTGGCCATTGGCATGCTGCCTGACACATATGCACCCTTTATTTGGAGCTGACATGGCTCCATTGCGGTTTTTGCAGAAACGTACTCAGTTGTCAACTGAGTACATTTCTGCAGCTAACACGGCTCTTACACGGGCTGTTCTGGGCTTCCTGGATCGCTAATCATCCTCATTTGCATGCTATTCGGCTGCAAGTGAGGTGATTAGCTTATCCATGCCCACTCCGTGTAAGAGACGTTTTAGCTTGTCTCTTACACGGACTTTGGGCTGTTCCTGGATCGCGAAGGCTGTATGGAGTCTTACACTACTCTTAGACTCCGTGCAAGCCTTCGTGAATCCCGCCCTAGATCTATAAAGATGATTCTTCACAAAATAATTTCTTTTTCAATCAGCAGATTTTCAACCTAATAAAATCCTAATGAAAAAGTTAGAAAAGATATTCATTTCCTTTTTATGATATCATAATAAACCCAGAAGTTTATATAGAAATCATATCAGACTACAGGAACATGGAGGAATTATGTTTCCAGACCTGAAATCACACTCCTTAGCTTCAATGTTTAAAGTAATTTTACTCTGATTAAAACCAAATTATAACAGCAAATGGAAAACTATTCAAGGAAACATACTGCAATAATTTCAGTCAACAGAACAAAAATTCAAATTAATTATTAACAAATTCACATGGCTTATAAAAAACCTTTTAGAGAAAAAATTAATTCAAAAGACTACCTGTGATATATATAAATATATATATATATATATATATATATATATATATACTTGATACTTAAAGGATTTAGAAATGTTATCTTTAGAATTCCAACACTCAAAAAGTAGACATTTATACTATCTCTTATTGCCTGTTCTTATGGATTATTAGAAAGCCAAGATCTTAGTAAAATGGAAATGATTAGGAGTAGAAATATTGTTATTGGATTGTTATGCTGAAAACCTTCCAGTTTCAACATCAGAAATATGCAAAAAATATGATTTCTATGATTTGTATATTTTGTTAATACATACTTTAGTTAATAAACATAATGAATTCTTATTTATGATGAATGAAGATGCGATGATAGTAGGTATTGCCAGTTATGCCAGGAAAAGTATGGCACTGGATGTGTAACATATGCCAGCAAAGCTAGCTGGAGTTTAGTAAATAATTATATGTAATTTGTGTATCAAACAGATTTATACAGCTGCCTGTGTTTAAAAATGTATTTGTAAAGCTGCTTGTGTTAAATATATCAACAGTGTGCCCTGCTAGAAAGAAAATAAATGTACATGTATTATTGTAACTGAATTAAATGTATAGATTTTAACAGTGGATACTGGAAGAGAAGAAATTAATCACAATCCAACTGCAGCAAACTTTGAAAAATAGTTAAAATTAAATTAGGCCATAAAGATTGTATCTTACAGCTCAGGTTGCAGCCAAAAACAAAATGTCTGGGAAACCAATTATTAGCAAGCCTTCTTTATTGTCTCTAGAAGGGAGCTAATTTCTACTCTGGAAGGGTAGAGGGTTGAAACTGTTTTATGACTTTCAGCAGCTGCAGCAGATATGAGCAAAGCTCTATCTTTGTGTAACATATAGGTGCTAAAATCCTGACAGCTTCTAGTCATGGGGGATAGTGCAGGAAACAGAGTCAGATTACTAGATATGTGTGATGTCTTTCTGTAAGCTATAAATAATATTTAGATATTAGTAGGAGATTGTTTTCAGTATTCTGTATTCTGTCTAAAGTATTAGGAAGCCCTCTTCATTGCCTTTCAGTATTTTGTATTCTGTCTTAAAGTATTTGGAAGTGTTCCTTATTGTCTCTAGCAGGGAGCTAATTGCTGCTCTGGAAAGGTAGAGGGTTGAAATTGTTTTATGTCTTCCAGCAGCTACAGCAGATCTGAGCAAAGCTCTATCTGTATGTATGGTAACATAGAGGTGCTAAAATCCTGACAGCTTCTAGTGATGGGGAATGGTGCAGGAAACAGAGTCAAATGAGCAGATGTGTATGATATATTTATGTAAGCAATACATAATATTTAGATATTAGTAGGAGATTGGTCTCAGTATTCGGTATTCTGTCTTGGATCTGACAAGGACCACTCACCCCCACATCATTTGCCTTGGTCTATTCAGTAAGTAGGAACAGTAATTCTCTAGATCAGTCAGGAAAATATAGTGAGAACAGTTAAGTATTGCTTTTCTGTGACTGTTAGTTGTGTGGCTCTTTCCAACATTATTATGAATATTCCAATATTATTCTAAATATTTCCTGTGTCTGAAACTCTGGTGTTATTGTAAATAGATATTTAGTATTTTCTTGTTCTTTTATTATTTATTATTAAATATATTTAAACTTGTCATTGTGGCTGGTCCTTTTTAGAAAAATATTTAAGTTTTAAGAGTATTTGCATATATTTATTTTGCGATAACTCTGGCCATTCCTGAAAGCCTTGCTGCTGGTCTAACTACTATTTGTGTTAATATTAATTTTACTCAAGTGTAATTGAATACCCTTTTAAGAGCCTTATAGTAACTGACTAGTGGCAGTGAAACTACTTTATAGTCTGAACAGAAGGTGGCATAGCTAGTAAATCTGTGGCAGCCTTTCCCAGTTGTGTGAATGTGTGTGTGCATGTGTGTGTATGTGTGTGTGTGTGTGCGTGTGTGTGTGTGTGTGTGCATGTGTGTGTGTGTGTGTGTGAAAATTAAATCTCAAAGACTGTCTGTGTCAGCTACTTGGAGCAGGGACACAAAGCACTGGTTTCACAGAGAAGGTGCTAAACACAGCTATGCCAGTTTACAGCCTTACTGGGGACCTGGGGAGAGACCTCTTAAGGGAGATTGTGCTTGATGCAGGGAGGTCTGCATCTGGAGATACTGAGTGTATCCATTTGTATTCTAATAATCCACAAAACACCAAGAAATCCCTGGAACTGGAACAGAAATCAAAGCAAAGAACAAACAACTGACCAGGAAGCCAAAGACCATAGCAACAATGGCAGAAACCACTCCAGTTCTGACTTGTTGTGGAGAGAAACAATCCTGTATTTGTAAAACCTCTGCAATTCACAGTTAGGTGCTTTCATCTAAACATAGACTTCTTCAGATGTTGCCATCAGTGCACTTATATAAAAAGCAGCCATGAAGATGACTTAATAGAAAAAATTATGGGTATGAACATCTGTGGTAAGGTCAATTGCTGATCAGAGAGGTTAGTTTACTTGGTGAAATGTATGTCATGTCCTGCCTTCTATATTGGTAAGACTAAAAATGCAATCAACAAAAGGCTATACCAACAGTATTATAGTATATCCAAAAGGGACATGAAGAGTACTTTGACTAGGCATGCTTGTTCATGCTCCAGTTTCAAGAAGTTCACTTATTGGGGCTTGAATAGGTGGAGGCAAGTGCTTTTTGCTGGTGATTGGGAAAACAGACTTCTACATCGTGAGTTGTATTGGCAGCTGGCTTTAGACGCAGTAAATCCACCTGGTCTGAATGACTATATTTCCATTGCTAGTGAACTTAAAAGAAAAGCCAACATAGTCTGAGCAAAATTTTAAAATTGGTATACCTTTCTGTAGTATTTTGACATTCTAAATTTGTTTTTAGCCATTTATACTTGGCTTTATGTGGCAAGTGTTTTATTTTGGTGTATGTACACCGTTAAGAACTTTCCTGGGATTTGTTCAGCTTACCTATTAATTGACAATTCCTGGGGGTGTGGGTTTACTTCTCTGAGATTTTAAATTCAGAGTTTAGAGGAGTTTTCATGGTTCTGAAGAAGTCTATGCTTAGACGAAAGCACTTAACCACCATGAATTGCAGTGGTTTTACCAGTAAAGGATTGTTTCTCTCCACAACAACAACTGCAAACTGGAGTGGTTTCTACCATTGTTGGATCCATTTGCTGTGGTCTTTGGCTTCCTGGTCAGTTGCTTGTTCTTCATTTGTATTCCAAGTGAATGTCCAACTCCAGCGGCAGTGGTGAGGATTCAGGCTCCTTGAATACTGGCCTAGAGAGGAAACGTCACAGAAGAAGAGAAAAACACTACCAGATATTTATAATGTTATAATTTCAATTATTAAAGAATCATATATAAAGAATTATTTTTCAAAATTATACAAAATTATTGTAATAAATAATAATGGAATTGACGGTCAGAAAGTTTGGAATTTTCTTGGTTCTTTAGATACAAATGCTATATTAAAAGAAACAGATTAAATGTTATTATTAAAATATGTTAAAACAATGCCATGGTGGTGCAGCGGTTAGCATTGTCACCTCACAGCAATAGGTTCTCCGGTTCGATTCTTGGCTAGAATGCCTTCTAAACCAAACAAGGTTCACTCTGGGGACCAAATCAGAGTATGAGACCCTGGAACGTACACAATGTCTAAAATAATCCAAGGAAACTGCTGAGCTTAGAAGGTTGATTTAATAACGCTTGTGACCAACAAAATGCGTTTTCGAATATCTTCATCAGATACCAAACACAAAATCAATTACATACATCACAAGAACCACCCATCTTTTATACCCTACATAAATTGAATGATAGAATCCTGTTAATTATCAATCAAATAATTTAAACAATCTGTAAAACTTGTCCTGATTGAAAAAATATTTCCATAGCTCTTCAAAATGTTCTGTACAATATGTAAGGATATGTTGGTAGTTGAATGTTAAACTAAATATTTCATGTTAAAAAATTTTTTATTATAAACATTTTAAAAAACATTTAAAAAATAGTGTTATAAAATGTGTATATACAAAGAAATATAATAAATTCTGTGAACTTGTAATCAAAATACTGCCATCAAGTGGACAAAATAAAGATTAAAATTTATAATTTGGCAGCCCTTAATTTAAGAACTGGGGTTATTGAAAGCATTTCATTTAAGCCTGGCTCCTTAGTAGCTTCCAGGATAATTTGCCAATATAACTCTCTGTATTCAAGTTTTGTTTCCCACATGCCACCCCTGATTTCTTTTGGAACAATTTCTAATACAAAGAATCGGAAGACTGATTCCTTACAAACCTGAGAATGCCTATACAAAGCATTGTTCATTTTATTTTTCTTCATTTCATAATAATGTTCATATATTCTCGATTTAAGTTTTCTTTCAGTTTTTCCCACATAAAACGAAAAACAGGAGTGGCATGTGGCGAGATAAACTACCCCTGTGGTATTGCAATTGGCAAATTTGGATGATGTTATAGTTTTGTTTCTACTCGGAATAAAAATGTTAACTCCAGTGTAAATGTATTGGCATTGGGAACATGATCCACATTTGTATGTTCCTGTTCTGTGTGACTCACTATCACACCCCTTGCTGCCCCCAAATTCAAAGATGTTTTTTAGATTCATGTCTCTTCTGTATATAAAATTCAAAGGTTGATTTTTTATAAGTTCAAGGTCAGTAAAGTTTCTAAACTTTTCCCACTCTTTGGTAATAATGTTTTTTAATAATACTGTATCACCTGTGTAGTCCATTATATATGCTTTAGAAAAATTCTTGGTTTCACTTGGGGGTGTATTAGTATGTGGAAACTCTTGTCCCAATATAGGGGCAAATCTCTCCTTTCTACCCTCTATTACCACATTGTAAATTTCTTTTATTAAATAATTGGGGTATCCCCTGTCCTTAAACATATTCATGACAAATTGACTGTCAGAATAAAAATCACTTTCATCAGAAGTCATCCTGCTTGTCCTTATGAGTTGTCCCTTTAGAATGTTCCTTTTCTGACTGAAGGGATGCCCACTAGAAAAATGCAGGTATGAATTTGAAAAAGTAGGTTTTCTATAAACTTTAGAAACAAAATGGTCATTGCTTTTTGTTAATAAAACATCTAAATAAATACATTCATCCATATTAATTGTATATGTAAAATCTAAAAAATTAGTAGTACTTTTAATATATTGTAAAAATTCATAAAATCTGTCAATAGTATCCGTCCAAAAAATCACTATATCATCTAAAAAGCGCTTGTATAACACCCAACAGTTCGCAAATTCACATTCATTAATAAATAAAATTTCCCACCACGATAAAATGATATTTGCATATGTGGGGGAACACTTAGCCCCCATAGCCACTCCTTTTTCTTGTCTGAAAAATTCACCCTGATAAAACATGAAATTATTCTTTAAAACTATTTCCATTAAAATGAGACATGTTTTAAAAATGTCTGGCGTTATGCATCTGTGGTATATCATGCTTTCCTCTAGCCATAATAATCCGACATCATGGGGTATGGATCCAAATAGATCAACAATATCCAAGGTAATAAAAATTATTTGGTTGCAAAACATTTGTTTTTTAACTTGTCTTAAAAAATCCCATGAATCTTTCAAGGTATTTACTCCACAGTATGATAAATCTTTTAATTTTATGTCAATAAATTTTGCTAAAGGAGTGGTAATAGAACCTTCTGAGGCAACAATTAGTCTTAAGGGTGGATCATCCTGGTTCTTATGTACCTTTGGGATACCAAATACAGATGGAACTCTTGGATTCTGAGTGGAAAGAAAGTGATAGGTATCCAAATCAATGGTACCCTCAAGTAATAAATCATTAAGGATCACATTAATCTTAGCTTTGGAGATGTTAACCTCATTGATGGAAGCTTTAGTATAATTATAAGTGTTGTACAGACTTTCCTTCATCCTAGATTCATATGAAATGGCATCCATTAAAACTACACCTCCCCCTTTGTCAGGTTGCATAATTCTTAGGTTCTTATTTCTCTTCAGACTGTCTAGTAAAATAAGTTGTTCTTTGGTTAAATTAGAAAAAACACGGTGGGACCTCACTGAATTCCTTATTTCACTTTCCATAGCTTTCTCAAAATTTCTTAACTGGGGGTGTAGTGGGGGGTTAAAAACACTTTTCTTTTTTAATTCTGTTTGAATGGTACTATTAACATTCACCTTGCCATCAAATATTAGACTTAAATTTTGTTTCCTTAAAAACAATTTTAGGTCAACTATAGCTCTAGGTATGCTGACCTTTCTAATAGGAATAAACTTAAAACCTTTTATAAACAATTCAAAAAATTCTTTAGTAACTTCAACTGAACTATAATTGAAAATTTTATATTGGTTCAGCTCAAAAATATGTCCATCTTGTTTAATTACATCCACCCCCCCATTTAGTTCCTGTAGTTCCCCCTGTATGAATACAGTGGGTATTGATAGCGTACCACTGTCCTGTTCCGTAATCGATCCGACCTCCTCAGAGGGGGAATATATTCTAAAGGGATGTCACTAGTACTATCAACTTCGTTAGGGTTGTTGAAATCACCATCATTTTCTACCCCAACATTGTCATTGTCTGAAATAACACCCTCGTCTTCCCTTCTGTAGGTGTTATATAATTTAGGTTTAGGATATGCTGTCCCTGTACTATAAGCTTTAATATCCCTCTCAAGCTTGAGGGCTTTTCTTTTCATGTTAATAACACATTCTTTTTCTATATTAGTAAAAATACTATTGTACAAAATTTTCTCTGATTGAACTGAAAACATTAGGTCGCTAGTGATGTTAGAATTAACTTTATTAATTTTAGTGATAAGATGGGATCTTATCCTGTCATTTTCTGCTATAATGGCTCTGACAATGTCCAGGCCACATTTGTCAAAGATGTTAATGAGCTCTTTGTGAAAAGTAGAACCCTCTTCCACCCTATTTGGGTATTTGACAATACGTAAACCTTTGGGGACTATTCCCCTGTCAATACATTTTTTTAAATAAACATTGTCACAGCCTAACCTTTCAAATTTATCTAAATAGAAATATAGTAAGTCCAGACTGTCCTTATAACAAGGATTTTCTGCTTTATTCTCTTCTGAATGCATGTCCGGTGAATGCATAACAAATTCCTTTTCTAAAAATGATTTTAGATCAACTGCTGTAGTACATATGGGAAAGTCACCTTGTATGCGTGGTGAGCGCCGCTCACGCTGTCCTTTCGGTTCATTGTGAAGCTGCGATCGTCCCTGTATAGGTACTTCATTGGTATTAGTTCCAGTTCTTAATAATAAGGGGAATTCGTCGAAATCGTTGATACTGGGTGGCAAAACAGGTCGTGCTGCTGTCTCGGCGTTGTAACGTTCCTTTGAAACAGGAAGTGCTCTATCCATTTGAACTCTGGAGGGAGGGACTTCCCTCAAATGGTTTGATTGACAATTCGGTGAATGTAAAGGTTGTGTAGCTAACGCTACTATAGAAGAACAAACCGGAGTTAACAATTCTATCAGTTGGGAAAGTTGTCCGATTACTTTCCTCAGTTCTCCTTTTTCATTGAGAACTGATTCATTTTGGGTCTCTGCTCCTGGTGCCTCCGCCATCTCCGAAACTTTACTGTAACCAAAATTAGGAGATGATAGGGTGAACTTCCTGAACACAAAACCAAACAAGGTTCACTCTGGGGACCAAATCAGAGTATGAGACCCTGGAACGTACACAATGTCTAAAATAATCCAAGGAAACTGCTGAGCTTAGAAGGTTGATTTAATAACGCTTGTGACCAACAAAATGCGTTTTCGAATATCTTCATCAGATACCAAACACAAAATCAATTACATACATCACAAGAACCACCCATCTTTTATACCCTACATAAATTGAATGATAGAATCCTGTTAATTATCAATCAAATAATTTAAACAATCTGTAAAACTTGCCCTGATTGAAAAAATATTTCCATAGCTCTTCAAAATGTTCTGTACAATATGTAAGGATATGTTGGTAGTTGAATATTAAACTGTATATTTCATGTTAAAAAATATTTTATTATAAACATGTTAAAAAACATTACAAAAATATAGTGTTATAAAATGTGTATATACAAAGAAATATAATAAATTCTGTGAACTTGTAATCAAAATACTGCCATCAAGTGGACAAAATAAAGATTAAAATTTATAATTTGGCAGCCCTTAATTTAAGAACTGGGGTTATTGAAAGCATTTCATTTAAGCCTGGCTCCTTAGTAGCTTCCAGGATAATTTGCCAATATAACTCTCTGTATTCAAGTTTTGTTTCCCACATGCCACCCCTGATTTCTTTTGGAACAATTTCTAATACAAAGAATCGGAAGACTGATTCCTTACAAACCTGAGAATGCCTATACAAAGCATTGTTCATTTTATTTTTCTTCATTTCATAATAATGTTCATATATTCTCGATTTAAGTTTTCTTTCAGTTTTTCCCACATAAAACGAAAAACAGGAGTGGCATGTGGCGAGATAAACTACCCCTGTGGTATTGCAATTGGCAAATTTGGATGATGTTATAGTTTTGTTTCTACCGGAATAAAAATGTTAACTCCAGTGTAAATGTATTGGCATTGGGAACATGATCCACATTTGTATGTTCCTGTTCTGTGTGACTCACTATCACACCCCTTGCTGCCCCCAAATTCAAAGATGTTTTTTAGATTCATGTCTCTTCTGTATATAAAATTCAAAGGTTGATTTTTTATAAGTTCAAGGTCAGTAAAGTTTCTAAACTTTTCCCACTCTTTGGTAATAATGTTTTTTAATAATACTGTATCACCTGTGTAGTCCATTATATATGCTTTAGAAAAATTCTTGGTTTCACTTGGGGGTGTATTAGTATGTGGAAACTCTTGTCCCAATATAGGGGCAAATCTCTCCTTTCTACCCTCTATTACCACATTGTAAATTTCTTTTATTAAATAATTGGGGTATCCCCTGTCCTTAAACATATTCATGACAAATTGACTGTCAGAATAAAAATCACTTTCATCAGAAGTCATCCTGCTTGTCCTTATGAGTTGTCCCTTTAGAATGTTCCTTTTCTGACTGAAGGGATGCCCACTAGAAAAATGCAGGTATGAATTTGAAAAAGTAGGTTTTCTATAAACTTTAGAAACAAAATGGTCATTGCTTTTTGTTAATAAAACATCTAAATAAATACATTCATCCATATTAATTGTATATGTAAAATCTAAAAAATTAGTAGTACTTTTAATATATTGTAAAAATTCATAAAATCTGTCAATAGTATCCGTCCAAAAAATCACTATATCATCTAAAAAGCGCTTGTATAACACCCAACAGTTCGCAAATTCACATTCATTAATAAATAAAATTTCCCACCACGATAAAATGATATTTGCATATGTGGGGGAACACTTAGCCCCCATAGCCACTCCTTTTTCTTGTCTGAAAAATTCACCCTGATAAAACATGAAATTATTCTTTAAAACTATTTCCATTAAAATGAGACATGTTTTAAAAATGTCTGGCGTTATGCATCTGTGGTATATCATGCTTTCCTCTAGCCATAATAATCCGACATCATGGGGTATGGATCCAAATAGATCAACAATATCCAAGGTAATAAAAATTAGTTGGTTGCAAAACATTTGTTTTTTAACTTGTCTTAAAAAATCCCATGAATCTTTCAAGGTATTTACTCCACAGTATGATAAATCTTTTAATTTTATGTCAATAAATTTTGCTAAAGGAGTGGTAATAGAACCTTCTGAGGCAACAATTAGTCTTAAGGGTGGATCATCCTGGTTCTTATGTACCTTTGGGATACCAAATACAGATGGAACTCTTGGATTCTGAGTGGAAAGAAAGTGATAGGTATCCAAATCAATGGTACCCTCAAGTAATAAATCATTAAGGATCACATTAATCTTAGCTTTGGAGATGTTAACCTCATTGATGGAAGCTTTAGTATAATTATAAGTGTTGTACAGACTTTCCTTCATCCTAGATTCATATGAAATGGCATCCATTAAAACTACACCTCCCCCTTTGTCAGGTTGCATAATTCTTAGGTTCTTATTTCTCTTCAGACTGTCTAGTAAAATAAGTTGTTCTTTGGTTAAATTAGAAAAAACACGGTGGGACCTCACTGAATTCCTTATTTCACTTTCCATAGCTTTCTCAAAATTTCTTAACTGGGGGTGTAGTGGGGGGTTAAAAACACTTTTCTTTTTTAATTCTGTTTGAATGGTACTATTAACATTCACCTTGCCATCAAATATTAGACTTAAATTTTGTTTCCTTAAAAACAATTTTAGGTCAACTATAGCTCTAGGTATGCTGACCTTTCTAATAGGAATAAACTTAAAACCTTTTATAAACAATTCAAAAAATTCTTTAGTAACTTCAACTGAACTATAATTGAAAATTTTATATTGGTTCAGCTCAAAAATATGTCCATCTTGTTTAATTACATCCACCCCCCCATTTAGTTCCTGTAGTTCCCCCTGTATGAATACAGTGGGTATTGATAGCGTACCACTGTCCTGTTCCGTAATCGATCCGACCTCCTCAGAGGGGGAATATATTCTAAAGGGATGTCACTAGTACTATCAACTTCGTTAGGGTTGTTGAAATCACCATCATTTTCTACCCCAACATTGTCATTGTCTGAAATAACACCCTCGTCTTCCCTTCTGTAGGTGTTATATAATTTAGGTTTAGGATATGCTGTCCCTGTACTATAAGCTTTAATATCCCTCTCAAGCTTGAGGGCTTTTCTTTTCATGTTAATAACACATTCTTTTTCTATAAATTTAAACTAAATTTTTTAACATGAAATATTTAGTTTAACATTCAACTACCAACATATCCTTACATATTGTACAGAACATTTTGAAGAGCTATGGAAATATTTTTTCAATCAGGGCAAGTTTTACAGATTGTTTAAATTATTTGATTGATAATTAACAGGATTCTATCATTCAATTTATGTAGGGTATAAAAGATGGGTGGTTCTTGTGATGTATGTAATTGATTTTGTGTTTGGTATCTGATGAAGATATTCGAAAACGCATTTTGTTGGTCACAAGCGTTATTAAATCAACCTTCTAAGCTCAGCAGTTTCCTTGGATTATTTTAGACATTGTGTACGTTCCAGGGTCTCATACTCTGATTTGGTCCCCAGAGTGAACCTTGTTTGGTTTTGTGTTCAGGAAGTTCACCCTATCATCTCCTAATTTTGGTTAGAATGCCTTCTATGTAGAGTCTGCATGTCCTCCCCGTGGTAGAGTGGCGTTTAAAGACATGCAGGTAGGTGTGTGCGTGAATGGGCATTCCTTTGTTGAAGGTTGGGCATTGGTCTGGCACCGTAAAAATCTACTGTCAATCATAAGAGGACCGGCGTTCCGCTGTGGCAACCCCTAAATGGGAAAAGCTGAAAGATATTATTATTAAAATATGTTAAAACTTCTTACTGTAGTTTATGTTGAAAAATATTTACAATTAAATATTTAAGCAGAATATTCATTATACCCCATAAAGTTTCTAAGCTTACAAAGTGTAGTATATTAAAAAGCTGGAGGTGTAATGAAACAATCAAAGCTGATTGGGTAGATATATTTGTAGAATATAAAGAACCTGAAAAAGGTTTTGGAAAGATGTGACCGGTTTCTTTATGAGTCAATGGTCTGACAATTTCATCATTTCAAAAATGACATTATTATTAAATGTATTTGTCTCTCAAGTTATTAATAATCAAAATCACCTTAAAATGTTTTGGAGCTTAATTGCTAGTACAAGAAAAGTAATAACAAGAAAATGGAAATCAAAAAATACCCCCTTGTCTGAAGAATTTTTTAACTACTTCTACAATGTTATGTAAAAATAAAGAAGTAATACGACTGTGTAAGTATAATAATTCTAAAAATCTTTGTTGTAGGGATAAATTAGAAGCATTAATTATAACAAGTAAATCACATGACTGATTTTGTTAATGATTTATACTAAGTTCTCATTTAATGTTTTGATTGTATCCTTTATATCTGTTCTTTCTTTGTTAATATTGTATATATGTTAAAACTAATAAAAACATCTTAAAAAAGGAAACAAGCTGTGAAATGGCAACAGAACTATTTTGAATTTCTCACAGTCAGTGTCCCTCAGGAATCAGTTCTAGGAACCCTGCTTTTCAATATCTTTATCAATAATCTGCACTCTTCCACTAAACAGCTACCCTGGTACAATATGCAGATGATGCCACTTTCATCTGCTCAGCCCAAACACTAGCCTGCCTACAAGAAAACACCCATAGAATCCTAGCTAGATACCTGAGACTTGCTCTTAAATGCCCCCAAAAATATGCTTTTCACTCCTAAGAACTACTCAAACCAAAAACATTTTTTTTTTCATTTTGTATCAGCCAACATACAGGCATATCTCCTTAGAGTAATCCTCAGTGATAATTTCAGATAAGACCAACACCTACTCCTAATCATCACAAATACAAACTGGAAACTAGGATCCTGCTAGAGGGCTATGAAATTCCTCACTAATAACTCCATAAATAACCTAGCACAAACATGCTTACTTCCATTCCTACTCTATGCCTCATCCATCTTTACAAATCTTAACTATCAGAAATAATCTAGAGACAGCCTATAACAAAATGGCAAAATTTGTTACAAATAATCCTCACAAAAAAAAAACACCATTGCATAGCACTTAAAAACATTAACTGGTAAGAACTTAAAAACCACCTGAAATACCATCAACTTATTATAACCCATTAACTAATAAACTCCCCAGAAAAATACCAGGCTCTAAAAGGAATACTAAAACTCCATACCACTAACTGAGCCCTTCAATCCAACCACTAAGTTTTCAAATAACAGTACAGGAGACTCACCATACTCTAATGAGGTAGCAAAAATCTGAAACCAATTCTCCCCTGAAATAAGACAGGTAGACACACTGCATGTCTTCAAAACATCACTAAAGAAACACCTACTAAATAACTGGTTGTGCTCATGTCCTACCTCTGGCTAGCCCCCCCCATACTTAACCTAAATACCACCTTCAAAGTTACACTCCCTTTACTTAACCTTTCTGTACCCTAATCTTATATGTGTAACTTTATATCCCTATCATTAAGAGCTATTCTTCTGCAGACTGCCGCTCCACCTTCTGTCTACTTTTTTCTACAGTACTTCCATTGCCCAGATAACTACCACTACCTCTATTTTCTTTAATGCATATCATTACTACTTCTCTTTTTAAGTTCTACCTCCAGCTAAATCCCTTGCTGCCTTTAATACCCTTGTCTGTACATCCAACTGATAAACACATTACATAATACATCCCTATCTGTGTAATTTCTCTATAACCAGCTGCAATCATAAAAATGTATTTCCTTAAATTCATAGGGTACTGTATGTGATATAATGTGTTCTAGATATATTGATATAATTGTGTTTTCATGTAATCTGAAAGTATTTTACAAAATGTCATTTTTTTCTCTGTAACTGTACTTGACTGATATGTGGAGCTTGCCTTCCCAGGCCTCCGATGAAAATGGGATAAACCTCAGCTGGAACTTCCTGGTAAACAAAGAGAAATAAATAAATATAAATTTTCCCGTATTTCACTTTCTTTTCTTTTCTTAGATCATCTTGTCACTGGGAAGAAAGCACATTTTTATACTTCTTTTTAGATTCGATCCAGCACTCAGACCCATTTTATAGAATTCTTTATAGGTTCGTAGGAAGTACTAGGCTAGTTGCCCTTGGGCGGCCATTTTAAACATAGCAAGTTTTCCTTTCAAAGGTGAGAATCAAATTTTGTAATTGTATCTGTGAGGTTAAGAACTTTATCCACACAGCTAGCTTATACATTTTACCACTTCATCTATTTTTTTACATCTTACTCTTTCTTTTCATGTCTTCCCTTAAATCACAGTTGAAGTCCCCTGAAATTTTAATTTTCATGTTAACCACCACATTGTCTATTATTTGATGAAACAGATTCTATCTTTCCTTGCTAGTTGTATTTGCACTCAGTTTTATAATTCTATAAACATATTCCCTTCAACACACAGCAACAATGTTATATCTAGTATTTTCACTGCTTCTCTGCACAACTTTCACTTCCTAAGTTCCATATAATTTTTCCACTCTACAATTTGTCTGTTTGTACTCTTTCTTCCCTTGCCAGAATCTTTTGTCCACTAACATAATAACATCCACAAATCCAACTTCAGACCAGTGACAAGTGGAGTACCACAGGGTTCAGTCCTGGGTCCTCTCCTGTTTGGTATCTACTTCTCTGAAATACAGACCAACACAGAAGGTCTTTATTAACGGTTCGCAGATGACTGCAAACTAGGAGCCATAATCAAAACTCCAAAAGATGTGGACATCCTACAAAAGGGCCTCGCTGAGACAGATGCCTGGTGCCAAAGCCATGGCCTCAAGCTCAATGCCAAAAAGTACATTTTCATCCCTTTTGGTAAAAACTCAGTACCCATGAACTACCACATAGGCGGTAGTCTACTTAACACTGAAAGTGTGATAAGAGACCTTGGGACACAGATGAACAGTAGTCTCTCCTTTGATAATCACATTGCCACAGTAGTCAGGAAATACTTCTACGTGGCACACCTCATTACAAAAGGTTTCTTACCCAGGAAAAAAGAGGTCATTGTTCCCCTCTACTCGTCACTCATTAGACCCATTATAGAGTACAATGCCCCTTTTGGTATGTACCTCACAAGACATCTACAACAACTGGAAAGGCCACAGAAATACCGCACAAAGAGGATTACCAGCCTCAAACAGACTCCCCATGCAGACGATCTCAAAAAACTGCAGCTTTACTCTGTTGCATATCGCCTACTCAGAGGCAATCTCTGCCTAACAGCCTAACACACAAAGCTATGTCAAACCCAGAGCTTTTAGACATGCTCCACTTAAAGAAATCCCAATCCCTATGAGCTACGCGGTCTAGGGACCTAAACCTTGTCACCACAATAAACAGAACATACTGGAGGGATAGATTCCTGTCCCAGAGACTTCCCATTCTCTGGAACAAACTACCTATCTATGTTAAACAGAGCTCCCCATTAACACTCTTCAAGAAAAATCTTGATGATTGGATGGGAGATAGGAAATTCACCCCGGGGATCACTTCTGTGGCTCTGCTCGACAGTGGCACAGGAAAATAATTTTCTTGGGTGGCAAAAGCCAGGGTACTTTTGGCTAGGCTTATATAGGCCCTAGGGCCAGTAGCCTAGTACCTACCTATGAACCTATATTTAGCACACCATTCCAATATTCCTATCCTTCTTACAGCGTTAATAACACTGTTCACATTTACTGAAAGTAGTTTAAAATTGTTGCTTTTCTTTGTTATTTTCACTCTTTCCTCAATAGAATATTTTTCCTGTAATTATGCAGAAAATATTCCTTGATCCTCAAACTTAGACTTTTCACTACCTAGAACTTCAAAAAAATCTCATTGTAAGTCCCTTCTCCTGACCTCTCTTTCTGCTTGCAAGTTCTCCCTTTTTTCCCCTCCATTTTGTTTTTCTCCTTCACCTAGGTCACTGTCTCCCTCAGTCTCTTGTTGTCCTTCCTCATGTATGTTTTCTTCCCTTTCTCTTTCTTTTCATTTTTTACTGTTTGCTCTTAACAGTCCATCCTAAGGTTCCCCCTTTTTCTGTAATACACCCTTCATTCTGCTGCACACCTTCTTGCTGTATGTGCTTTCTACTCACACTGGTTACATTGTATCTTGTTTGTTTGTTTGTCTTTTCAGCTTTTCCCGGTTAGTGGTCACCACAGCGGAACTCCAGTCCACTAATGATTGGCAGTAGATTTTTTTTTATGGTGCCTAGTTGCCAGCCCGACGCCCAACCTTCAGCGAAGGCATGCCCATTCACGCATGTCTTTCGTAGGCCACTTGACCATGGGGAGAACATGCAGACTCCACACAGAAAGCATTCCAGCCGAGAATCGAACAGGAGAATCTCTTGCTGTGAGGCAACAATGCTACCGCTGTACCACTGCGGCTTTGTCACAGTCATTAATTATATGAGAAAAGTCTCTACAAAAGAAACATGATTTAGACTGGCCAACATATATTAATGTCTCTCTATAACCTGCCATGGAAATAACACCTGACAAGTATTTTACCTTGTCTTTTCACTTTTCAAAATTACATCCAACCTCCATTCCATAAGTTTCACTCATCTCTGACTTTCACAGTGTTATCACCAGTTTCACACAAAGCCTGCATGCATTTTAACATCTTCTTCCACTTCAGTAGTTCTAAACTGCAACATAAAATTTTTTAACATTTAAATTACAACCCCAAAAAAATTGTTACATGGATAAATGTCCCTCTTTTTGTCACATAATCCCAGAAATTTCATCAGCAGCCCTCAGATTAAAATGTTAAGTCAGAAAAAGTGTCTGTTCCTGTGTGAAGATAGGTAAAGGCTGCCAGCCTATGCAGATAGAATTCTGTAGATAATTCTGTCATTTGTAAATATTAATGTAAGCCACAGGCTTGTTCCCTTAAATGGGAAAAAATGATGTTAAATGTGGAACTGCAAAAATGTAACAACAGTGCACTCTGCTGCAACAAAGCTGACAAATCAATTCTTTGATATCAAAACTCGAAGCCGTTATGTCTGGATGCAGGAATTCTGCCTATTGTTTTTTTGGCCAGACTTAATGGCTAGAATTTGCATGTATAATTTCTTTTATTGCGCTGGCTTCCTGATTAGCTGCAGGATCAAAGGCTATTAACCTCTGAGAGTCTGTTAGCCTGGGAACCAAAAGAAATGATGTAATCTGAAATGAATCAGTGGTACTGTGTTATCAATTTAAGGACAGAAAGAATGAGAGGATTAGAGCATTTTGTCTTGAGAACATCCAACATCACCAGCACTGTCTTGCTCTATATGTAAGTAGGATTTTAGAGCTGTGTTTTCTCTTAGATTTAGCTAGGAAATAGGAAGATTAGACTAGTTTGTTTTTCTGTTATGTCAGAACTTTTCTACGATATTATTTTAAGTATTTTTCTGTGATCTCTGAACTCTTGACTAGCAATGTGTAGTATGAAGTATTGTCTTGTGTTTTTATCACTTATTATAACATATTTCTAAACCTTTCAACTGTGGCTGTTTTGTGTAGAGATAATTTAAGCTCTAAGAATACATTGCATGCATATAGTGATAGAGTAACAAGTCACTCCAAATAAGTCTTGACTGTTTGGTTGCACTTACCATTTGGATAATAAAATTGCACAGTAATAATTGGACACCATTTAATAAGGGCCTTTGAGTAGCTGACAAATATTAGCTGGGTGGTGGTAGTGATTTCTACCGTATAGTCTGGGTAAAAGGGGCACAGCTGGAGAACCTGTGCCAGCCTCCCCCAGGAGTGTCTGTGTACATAACTCATCTCAAAGTGTGTGTGTATCAGCTATTTGGGCAGGGACATGAAGCACTAGTTGGACAGAGAGGGTGCTGGAGGTTTTAGCTTGCCCACTAGGCTGAGATCTGGACCCTATAGCTGTGCCAGTGGGGAGTCTTATTGGGGACCTGGAGAGAAAGGGAGAAACCAGCCCCAGACTGACTGTGATCTCTGTGTACTCTTAAGGGAAATTGTACCTTGCTGTGTGTGTATTTGTTATCCTTTCCCTATATGGATGCCCCTCACTGGTGTTAGTGGTGAGGATTGAGACTCCTTGATTGCTGGGCCAGTGCACGGGCTTTACACCCTGTACATACAAAAGGTCAAATTTCTTAAGCATTAAATTCCAAAACAGTTACCAAAGTCATGTGTGACACAGACAATCTTAAATTTACATAAATGAAAATAAATCATAGCAGCACAATCTCAGTTGCAAACATTATACCTTACAAACTGTGCCAACATAACTGTAGCTGCAAACATTATACATCACTTTTAATATATCCATTCATTGTCAGTCACCCACTGCATAGCTCATTCAGATCTTGCCTTCTTTTACACATTGTTCCTCCTCTGCATGTAGTGGTCCCACATTTCCCATTTTTTTCCTGTGTAATTTACTCCTACCCTTTTCTAAAGATCTCAGTTCCAGTTGTTTTATTTCTGTTGCTATCTTCACTACTTCTAGTAAAGTTGGTTTAGACTTTGATTTTCATTTTCTAGTAACTGCCTTTTTGGCAGCCACCATAATCAGACTCAGCAAGGCCTTACTATGTCTAGGCATAGCTCAAAAAATGATTTCCCTAGTCACTCCAATTTGCTCACCCAACATCTCCAACAGAGCAGTCTGCAGGGAATCTTTAAAATCAGCCAACTCATTACACTCTCAGAAAATATGTTCCAGTTACCTTTTTCTTCCCCATCACATCTCCATCATTTGCTGTCTACCCGAGGAAAGATTCTTTGGAGCCTGCTTGGGGTATAAAAATATCTATGTTGAGGGGAAATTACAGTCAAAATGGAATAGGAGCTATGATCCTACAAGAGAATACATCAGTTGTCAGTAGATCAGAAGCATTTAAAGATGCATGAAAGAGACATACTCAGAGAGAAAAGGAACTGTCATCACTATGGATATGAGAATCTGAGTATATTAAGAAAATCTTTGTACAAGCCACATCCGAGACCGCAGAAGATCTGATGCAATATACAGATCTAGGATATGATAGTGCAGTGCAGCTCAGTTAAGGAATGTCACATAGCAGATAAGCTATGAAAAGCATGACAATGTGTCAGAACAGCTAGAGATTCTCTAGTAATTGTTCAGTTACCTATGACATAATAAAAAGTAAAAGCATGTCAGAGATGTACTGATACTGACATAGAGAGCAGAGTGATAAAACCAAGGTCATTCTATTCAATTTAGTTCTGTTGGTATTTGGTCAAATGGAATGTTTTTGAAAGTTCTAATGTTAATAAGTGGTATAGAAACTGGTAGTATTGTATAGTTCCATAGAGCAAAGGCAGGTTGATAGATAGTCACTCTGTAGGTTGATGTGTATGCCTGGACTATAAATAAAGACCTTGATAAAATCTAGTCTACAATGCTCCTTGTACCAGCCCTATTTTCTGCTCTTGTGGGCACATTATTTAGTTAAATAAGTCTCACTGTTATGTTTATAGTAGTCAAAGAATAGTGGTGTATGTCAATACTACTACATCTATGTATATTGTGCAGTGATAGGTTATTGAGCAGTAATATATGGCCTCTGTCTTCTTTGGTATACATATGCATTTCATATTCAAAGGTTCATTCTCGGTGAACCAGACGGGCACCTTTGCCTGACACACTTGAAGATTCTTGCGTGTACATATTTTACTTTAAAAATATTTAGATGTAGCCATAATTCCTTTCCTCTCAGCTCTTCCATCATTATGGATACATTATACACTCACATATACTGAATTAAGAGTTTTATATATAAGGTTTTAACTGTTTTAAATGCAGTCAGTTCATGAAACATTATTGTTGTTTGATGTACATGTTATTCAGGAATTTTTTGCAAAATCTCCAGCCATAAAATAAATTATTTTATGCCTCTGTTTTCATAAGTGTAATAAAATGGTGTAGGGAGCACTTTCTTCTGCCTGAACTTGGTCATGGATTTCTTTCTGTATCTTCAGAGGCAACAACTGTTTTTGAAGGGGTATGAAACTTGAAATGGTTCTTTAAGTAGTCTATAGATGCAGACATCTTGTGTATATTGAATCCAAAATAATTTATTTTTTTCTATTAGTAGAGCCAATAAGACAGTAAGTTCTTAAGGTTTAGAGGAGTACTGACTATAATGGAATGTTTCTTACTGTATTATTTGATAAGTATGTAACAATAAACTTTATACTTGTCTAGATCTGCTATGCACTCTCCTATTAAAGCAAGATATAATGCTGTAATTATAACAGGTACTGTAATTTTGTATGAAATTCATTTTGCTGCTGTTGTACCACTCATTGGGTTTCAGTGATGAGTGTAACTGCACTAAATGTGTAGATGTATTCTGTACACCAGAACAGTTTAGATTATGTATTTAAAAGAAAGGGGCCACCTCATGGGGGGGGGGGGGCATATGGGGTGGTTGGGAAGATGATTGCTTTGAGTAGGTGGAATAAACCAAAACAGCACTTGACAAGAGCTTCTAAGTCCAGTTTTATGGCCCAAGACTCAGCTTATGTGACCGGAGTAAGGCAGTTTGTGAAGTTTAATAACTTGCTGAGGTTCAGCTACTTACTAGACATTTTACATTAGATTTCCCTTCCACATCAACAATAATCTACTTATAAAATCACAAAGAAGGGAATATTATACTTTATTTGGGAACCTATCTAGTAGAAAAAATGGTTTACTGAGTCAGACTTTAGGTAGGAAAAAAACAATTAGTTTAATTACTTCTGATGCTGAATCAGATTTTGTATTCCATTTTCTTTAGACCAGACTTTAGGCAGATACGTTTCCTACTGAAATGTTGAAACAACTGAATGTTGTTTAAGAAGTTTCTTGTCTGAAGGGTGATTTGAAGTCGCTGACCAGAATAAATTAAATATGTTTATCTTTAATCAGTAGTGCAGTATTGTATGTTTTTAATGGCCTTGATGACCTTATGATTATCAGAAATAAAATAGTTAAGCAGCAACACAGAAAGAAAGACTTTCATTCTGTTGTATTTATTAATGAAAACAGTAGATGATCCTAGAGACACCAGGGGATGTTTTGATTAGATTATCTCTGCCAAAGGTCCTTCTGTTATATTTTGTGGATTAAGATGGCACCACTGTTTTGAAATGCGTATCTTTTTAGTCTAAGAAAGCAAATGATATGTATTTTTCTATGTCTTGAAGAGGCAGTTAAATCCGAATGCATGCATGATACTGAGGGCAAATGCATTTGATGCAGGTTTGTATCAGCAGTATTGCCATAATATAGTCAGAGTTTCTACTGCATCTACATGTGTTGTTATGCATAGGCCAATTGAATTTCTAATTATTCATTGTACTAGACCATTTCTTTAGTTATCTAATGGCAAAGTTAATTAACAGTATGCAATATTTGACTACCAGAGGTTGAAATCACTGTATTCTACATAATTTGTACTGCAATATTTATCTAGTTCAACAAGATATTTAAAAAGAGATATACAGGATGTCTTAATTTCCAATAACATATTCAGCCACAAAGGCAAATGGAGCAATCCAAATTATTTAGAGCAGCTCTAAAGCAGAGTAAGAACTACAATGGAATGGAAAATTCCTTATGGAGCTCTATCCACAACGTGCAGCATCTGCTAATCTTTAAATGGCTGCAGTTTTGGTTTGGGAAACTAAATCTTAAGTTCATCTTTAATAAGTAATTAGTCACTAATATAGCATTCTGTATTAATCAGACTTAATTACATTTCACTTCCCAAAAACAGGAAGCCAGGAGGCACACAGCAATATAATAATAAATAAATATCTATTGATGGATATCCCATGGCTTCTTTTGGCTTCTTTTAAGTATAGTGTTTGTGAATTTGAATGTACTTTTCCATATTTCTCTTAAATGCTGTTAGCTTTTTTATAACATTTGACTTCCTGAATTTGCTGCATAGTGCATGCTGCAACTGATGCTTTACTTGTTCCTAATAATGTTCAGTTAGCTGCAATGTGATTATTATATTCAGAGCTCCTTCCAGTTTTCATCAATGTATATAGTTTATATCACATACAATGACTAGGGTAGGTGCTGTGAATCTAAGGATTAACGAATATTATTATGATCTTGTAGCTGCTTTCAAAGATATGTGAAGACAAATTACATTTTGATCAAAAATAGTGATGGTCCAGTGGACACCATGACTAAACTAAAATATTAACAAACCAAATATGGAAAACAGTATAAGAACTAATAATCTGCAAAATACTGAACTAGCCACAGTAGCAAGACATTTATTAATAAAGGATTAAGCACTTTTTGCCCCTCAATTATCATTTATACATATCTCTTTAATGTCTTTAATTACATAATCATGTGATAACACATTGCTAAATAACAGTCGGAAACCTACAAAACAAACATATAAAGTGCAAACATCAGCAATATGTATTTAAAGTAAATGCCTTTAAAATACTTTCCATAAATTCTAAGCATATTAGTTAAAACATATTAAAAACATTTTATAATCTGGCAGATCTCATTCTCAACATGCTAGATATTGAGAAATGGTCATTTAAACCAGGCTTGGTAGTAGCGTTTAACCACAATTGTCAAATCAATTCTCTTTGTTCAAGTCTTAGTTTCCATGTTTCCCCTCTCACATTCATACACACACACACACACACACACGCACACACACACACACACACACACACACACACACACACACACACACACACACACACACACACACACACACACACACACACACACACACAATTTATTGATAATAAAAAAAAAAGTCTCTTAAAGATTGGGGCTGATAGGAGAATGCCTATATAGGCAGTATTTGTATTCTTGTTCTTAATGTCATAACAGTGCTCCTAAATTCTGTCACACAGTTTTCTCTCCATTTTTCCTATGTAAAATGTGGGGCAAGTAAGGCATGTTGACAAATAAACTACCCCGCTATCACAATTAAATGCCCATGGATTACCGATAGATTGGTTGACTCCTATAACTGAAATATATATATATATATATATATATATATATATATAAGCTCTTGGTATAGTATGTAAATCTGTTTCAAGCCTCTGCTTGCGGCTTTTGTCTCTGCAAAAAAAACATCATTGGTTCATCACTCAGTTCTTCCTAAACTGTCAGGAAATGATATGTTCCATATTCTATTAATATGAATTTTGATACTATATACAGCCATAGAAAAAGGCATGTTCATAGTTTGAGACCTGTCAATTTTACCAGTCATAACCTTGTTTACTTTACAGGACATATAACAAGTACCATTATTCAATATAGGTTAAAACTTATAAAACAAAACCACCACTCCAACATGAAACAAAATTAACTTAAAAAGAAAAACGTGAAGTAAGGAGAAATAAATCACTGCAAACACCAAACTGTATAGTTAAGTGCTTTCATTCGGTTTAATACAATGAACTTCTTCAGAACCTTGACAACAATCTCACACTACATTGTTTAAATACATCTTAGTTAATTAATTAATTGATGCATCATGAAATTCGCTAAAAGTACTTAAAAGTTAAAGAAACAGTTAAATACTCAATTCAATAGTAATACCTATCATTTAAAAGACATTTAACATTCAAAGTCCTGTTTAAGCCAGGAACTTTCTCAGCATTTAAAAATACCTGCCATCTTAATTCCTTGATTTTCAAAGCAGTATTGGAATCAAGAACATAAGGTGTCACATTAACACAATCCAACACAAAAAAGACAAATTTCTTAAAATATGTGCATTCAATGGCATGCTTGGCCAAAGCATTATTCAAATCCTTATTTCTAATAGCCAAGCAATGCTCATAAATTCTTTTATACAATACCCTAACAATTTTGCCTACATAAAAATTGTGGCAGGTGGTACAAGAAGCTAAATACACTATGCCACAACTCTTGCAGTTAAATCTGCCCTTAATAGTTACCATTTTCTGAATATGAGAAAAACAAATGCTTTTAGAAGAATCTATGCACCTACATTGCTTACAATTGTAACAGGGGTAAGTACGTACCGCTCCGTTTGAAGAAAATGGAGAATTATATTCTCATATCTCTAAAATGGATTTGACACTAGCCACTTTTTTATAAATAAATGTTAGATGATCTCCCTCTACTTTGGCCAAATCCCTATTACCCAAAATAACTTTCCAATTACTACATATTACTTGTTTAATAGTCTGAGAATCTATGCAAATTGGAATTGGAAAGGCGCAGTCCATTTTAGTGTTTTCCCTCAGATGGTTAGCTTTAGGGGTAAAACCACTAATTAAGATCGGTGGGAATTTGTCAGTTATATTTTTAATAATTTCTTCTTTGATATCAGTTAATTTGTGTTAAGGATATTCATGGTAGACAAACATAGAAATGAGCTTGTTTATTTCCTTAATGAACACCTCTTCATCAGAAATGAGCCTACTCAAATGAATGAGTTGTCCATGAACCAGGTTAAATTTCATAAACATTTGTCCTTACTTCATGTTTTTAATTACACTTTAAAACTTAGTCTTTCTATTATTATGAACTTCATTTTTCAACTATTGCTGTAAATCAATTGGATAATCCCCAGCAAGAATCATCTTAGTAAGGTGTTGCATTTCTAAAGAAAATAGACCATTATCATTCTCTAACCTGCAGCCATTTGTCCTTTCACAACTAATTTGTTTGAGAAGGATGACTTCCTATAGTACAAATAGCAATTCGAAAAATTATTTCCTAAATACATTAGAGTTGTAATGCATTTGTATTCAATTCTTATAAATAAGTACATCAAAACTGTCCATCTTATCACTACCATGTTTGAATGTAAACCTTAAAAGGAAGTAATAACTTCAAAATATTCAATGTATTCATACAATGCCTGCTCATTACTCATCCACGATAAAAATTGTCATCCAGAAATATGTTGTAACTGCAAAGGTGTTTGGTAAATGTAGAACTGAGCAGAAATGTCTCCTCCCAGATTGCTAAAACAATGTTTGCATATATGGGATCTGAATCAGCTTTTCTGTAGAGGCAAAACATCAAGTAGAGACTTGAAATGTAATTACATACTATACCAAAAGTCAAGCTGTATATTGGTGCAGGTATTGTATTTATTTATGTGGACCTAATATTTCAGTTACATGAGTCAACCAATCTCACCCAAGAATAGAGTTCTGGGCAGCAGCACAGACTCTAAATGGTATCTGTCAGGGGAAGAGTTGTATAGAGCAAACATTTTGAGTATCAGCTTTCTTGGGCAGTATCCCCTAGATAGGAAAACACATATCACATACTACATAGTGTGTCAGGGCTAGTCACTCAACAGTGGAAAACAAATGGCTCTAGGTGAATGGGTCACAGTGACTAATGTCACCAAAAAGAAAAAAATGGCTGGTGATAAGTGGGTTGAGGATCTGACCTACTCCAACTTATGCCGGGGACCAATGCTAACAGTAGGGGGATCTATTTGCCCGTAATGGCCAGTGTGTGCCTGCCATAATAAAGCCCAGCAATCCTGGGTCAATAAGCTACTATTTCGCTGATGTCTAGCTGCCCAGCTTGGGTTACCTGGGAAATAAAGCTGGATGTAAAACCAATCACCAAATGTAAACTAAAGATTGCTGTACTCAATATATGTTCAATAACAATATGCAACTAGGAAATGGATGACATTATGGCATGGAAGAAGCTGGGCATCCTCTATATCCATTGATAAGATGGAAGGGCAGTACAGCAAAGCCACTTGACTTGGGATCCAGAGTCTACTATTCAGGGGGAGGACAGATTAAAAAATATGTGGAAATTGTTGTGAGAGACAGACTTTAGAAGATAGTGATAGTGAGAGATGTCATCAGAATTAGTGCCAGACACAGTGGAATCAGGCTTTAGTGTAACCATAGGGCAGTAATCTCAGTCTTTGCCCCACAGTTGGGTTGTTATGGTGAGGAAAACAGCACATTCAGGCAGCAGATGCAGGGCCTACTAGGAAAAAGCAGGACAACATGATAGCTTAGTAACAATCTATGAATCTAACAACCCATGGAGCCTTTCTAAGCTGAGCCAAGTTTTCCTGAAAGAATTATGATGTCCTATATCCAAACAGGACACTGGGGGCCAGGCAGTTATAAGCTACCTCTGTCCATAAGGGACATGGGTGCCAGGCACAGTGTAAATTTCCTACCCTGTCCACTGGTCTAGGTTGCACTTAAACTGGGTAATTGAACTCAACTTCACATAGATGGGAAGCCTGTTCCACAGGAGGGGCAGTCTCTGGAAACACATTTGTCTGTCTTTTCTGTGTTAATAATTAATTAGTCAAACTAAATCTCTTGAAAGGAGTTAACCAAATGAATTCCAAGATATGTTAACTCATTTTTCTTCCAGAAGAAAGAGTAGTGTTTCTAATTCTCCTGGCAACTTGCAGTTTATATAGGGAGGCATTGTTTTGTCATTATTAATTCTGTATCCAGCAAACTGTCAAATGTTTCAAGGACCAAGCGTATCTTATGTAAATCAGGACAGGCCTTTAACAAATACAGCAGCAAGTTGTTTCTCTACAGCAATATCTTATGGTATCAAACCATATCAGATAGTCTGCTATTTGTGAAGCTCTCCATCTCTCAGTTAGGGCTTCCATACATAGTGCAAAAAGAAGGGAGGCAAGTGACACCTCTGCCCAGTGCTTCTGTTAAACCTGTTTTATCCTAGCTGTGGTTCTTTCTTAAATGTCTTTTATCATAGCAACAGTAGTCTTAGAGAAATGCATCTTTTCATGGGCTACACATAAATAGTTCTAATTAACATAGTTGCCTTTCTGGCATTAAATCTTTCTGCTACTAAAGTATTCCTTTTCATTTACCATTAGCTATTAAAAGCATAATTTTAAATTATCAAAGGTAGTCTTTCTACGTGCAAAACTGGTCTTAGTAATATTACAGCCAAAATAATACTTGGCAGCCTCTTTGCCAAAAGAAAGGTGAATTATTTATAATAATGAGGCAATCATTTTACTTGTAAAGACAATGCACTTTTTTAAGAAGGTCATTAGAGATTGCTTATATTCTTCCCATTGTTCAATTAGACTCCTCTTATAATTCTGGCCAACCCCCCCCCCCCCCCAACCAATGATCAGAAAAGATAGTTTCTAAAGACTACCATAAAATCCTCTGCTTTGCATTAATACAAAGTAAGCCTTCCTAGTCTAGGCAGGTAAGTATGTGTCTTGTGTACAGTTGAGTCAGCTAGGAGTTACTAGATCTCAATGCCTAATTCATGGCCTTTTGAGTCTGACTTGATTCAGTTTAAACGTGAAGTATTTTGTTATTGTAGACTCTTGTTTATTTATGTTGACTGTGTCAGAGAGATGTCTGTGTAATGTATTTTGCATAAGAAATATTTTTTTCTTGAGCTTGGGGCTTTTTGAGGTTCAAATATAACTTTAGTAGGTGCATATTTCAGAGTGTCTACATATGTAGGGGTGTGTGCGTGTGCATGTGTGTGTGTGTGTGTGTGTGTGTGTGTGTGTGTGTGTGTGTGTGTGTGTGTGTGTGTGTGTGTGTGTGCATGCATGCTCATGCACACACTCACATGGTAGGGCTGCTATTGACAATTTAGCCTTAATATTTTGGATAAATTCATACCTTTCACAGACTATAAAAGCCTTGTTAATAATGAGTATATTTTTTCTTAAGCATGTCTGTTCCATACTGCCTGAGACAACTGTTGACTATAAAATGATTATGGCGGCTCATTGGTATGACCTTTGCCTTAGAGGGGCATGCTTCCATCTTGACATCTCTATTGGTTTTTCCTATTACGCTGCTTTCCTCTCAGGACCATGTTTGCTGATTAGCTACAGTAAAACAACAAATATATGTTTGTGTGTGTGTTCATCTGGTTTAATTGAATGTTCGTTACTTTGAAGGTTTTACGATGTCCATTTTTTAGCGAAATGCACCTTTTTAGAAAAAGCTGATATTTCATCTTGACAGTGAGGAGTGTTTTTTTTCCTTTCTGTACTATTGTTCCGACAAAGAATGATTTATATAAGTAGCAGGTGTGTGTGTGTGTCTGTGTGTGGTGCAGGGGAGCTTGCACCTACATTAAACTTGTTTACCTTTTTTCTGCAGTTTTATGCATTTTTACTTAAATGTCAGTAGACTGGTAAACTGACACTACAGACATTGACTGTAAATGGTCAAAAGAACTCAGGCACCCTATTATGCATGGTCTGTGGTACAACCTCAGATCATGCAAAGGAAATCTACTGGTTTTGCAGGGGGCAAGCCTTCTCATGCCCCCACACCCTCTGCTAATTATATATATTAACTCTGAGTTTGCACAGTTCTGAAATAAGGGGCAAATGTCCTAATCCTGGGGATTGTTGATTTAGTACACCTACCAACCATCTGATTTTGTTGACCAAAGTGTGTCAACAAAACAAACATCGACATTTAGCAGATTTGCTTATTAAAATCATTCCTACACATAGGCGCCGGAAGCTGTTGAAGACTGGGGGGGGGGGGGTGAGAGGGGCACTTAGTGATCTAAAAAGGGCAAATTTTTTATAACTATTTACTACCACAACATAGGTTCACTTGGAGGGTATTTTAAGCTTAGCCAGTTCCCTTTTGGTGTTTGAATTAACATTTTCTGATTGGTCTTACCTATCCCATGGCTGATAACTGTATATTAGCCCTAGTGAGAATAACTATGGTCATACCATAGATAATTTAAGGGGACCCTTTTAAGGGATGCAGCATTTAGGAACTGCCTCTATCCATTAGTGGCATGAGGGGCAATCCTGGAGTACATTTTCTATTACCCATTCTTAGATCCAAGTTGCATTTGAATATGGAAGGATGAGCTTTGTTTTATATGTATGGGTAGTCTGTTCTGGAACAGCAGTAGCCTCTGTGATATATGTCCATCTCTTCACAACATTCAGTTTAGATACCTGGACTGAGTATTTCTGATGCCATTTGACTTGCTGATGTTCAGTAGCTCCATCTGTATTAGGTAGGACGATGCCTTGTATGCCAGACATGTCACCTCTAAGCACTCTGTAGGATACAGAGTATAATAAGAAATCTTTGAGGTGGTCCATGCAAGACCTGTTGTTTAGGACTTGTATCCTTTTAGTAAGATATCTCTCAAGGTATTACAGTTGTTGCATGGGGCTGGACAGATACATGCCAAAGCGGGCATTATACAAAATGATTGACCTAATGAGAGCTTTGTAAAGGGAGACAACAATATCTCTAGATCTAGTCAGATCAATCAATCAATTTGTTTATAAGCTGTGCAATATAGAAAGGCTTTCTTATGACTCTGGGCACATGCTGGTCAAATGTTAGGTCACTGTACACACAAGTTCCCAAATGCCAAACAACTGGGTCAGTTCTCAGAAGGCATTGTCATGATTTTGACACCAGTTATTATTTGGAACAAACTTTCCAGAATGATGGTTAAGTCATTTGGGAATTCAATAACTGCTCCTAGCTTGCAGTCATCTCAAACTTAGCTGGTTACTTAAATAAATAAATGGGGCATCAGCTGCTTAAATAAATAAACAGAACACCAGCTACTTCAATAAACAAACAGAGCACCAGCTACTTAAATGGGGCACCAGCTACTTAAATAAACAAATGGAGCACCAGCTACTTAAATAAATGGAGCACCAGCTACTTAAATAAACAAATGGAGCACCAGGTACTTAAATGGAACACCAGCTACTTAAATAAACAAATGGAGCACCAGGTACTTAAATAAACAGAGCACTAGCTACTTAAATAAATAAATGGGAGCACCAGTTACTTAAACAAATAAAAGGAGCATAAGCTACTTAAATAAATAAAAGGAGCACCAGCTACTTAAATAAACAGAGCACCAGCTACTTAAATTAATTAACGGAGCACCAGCCACTTAAATAAATGGAACACCAGCTACTTAAATAAACGGAGCACCAGCTACTGCATACATAAATGGAGCACATCAGCTACTGAATAAATAAACAGAGCACACAGCCTTGGGGGGAAACACATAAATAAACCTCTCCTTACCATGGATGATCCGCCAGCAGGCTTGATGTGATCAAGTAGCTGTAAATAGCGTGTGACGCATGCATGTGTCCTTACAGGTCTTGTAGCTATAAAAGTGTGTGGGGGGGTGCGCTCCCTCCTCCTCACCCTATGGTTCCAGTGCCTATGCTCCTACGCACACATATATATATTTTATATATAATATATATATATATATTATATATATATATATATATATATATATATATATATATATATATATATATATATACACACACACACACACACACACACACACACACACACACACACACACACACACACACACACACACACACAGTCACAAAACTTTATCTTGATTTATTGAACTACACAAGCACACAATGCTGCCTCATGATAGGAAACACACCAGGATAAAATAAATCATATAATTTATTTCTTCTTCTGGTGCCTGTCAAGCAGTTCCTTAAGATTACTATATCTGCCGTAAGAAAATGCTTGACGATCTTCTCTAAAACAGGAGAAATTTCAGAATACTTTGTAACAAAAAATAACCTCTCAGAATTTTCATTAACCTCCAAATGGTTCAAAACATCCTTAGCCTTACTCCTGCCTCCTCCCTGCACCCTATGTCTAGCCCTATGTAAAATGCGATCCTTGTATCAGCGGACACGCAATATTTAAATACACCTCATTCAAAAGAAGAAATAAATAATATAATTCATTTCATCCTGGTGTGTTTCCTATTGTGAGGCAGCATTGTGTTTCTTGTGAAGAATTTTCTTTGGTGTTTATCTTTTTACTCATGTGATTGATACCAGTATTTTGGAAATCAACATAACGGAAAGCTAACAACATTGAAAATAAAACAAAATAAAAAGATTGTAAAAGGAAATAATTTCTTTTTGAGATATGGCCACTAAAACTCCACCACACATTCAGACAGGATTTCTGTGAAATGTGGTAGTATTACATGAGTTCTTTCTGAGGTATGTTGCAGAGATAGGGTTAGTAGACATTAGTGTGCTGCTATGCTTAAAAACTGCCAGATACCTACAAATATCTTTCATAGACTAAAAGGAGCAGGCAGCAAATAACTTCTTATGCAATGGCTCCTTCCATCATGTAGATGGATATCAAAAATAACTTAGTTATTAAACAGTGAAAAACTACAAACTCACCCTAGGAAGTTTCAAGAAAATGTATTTACCAGAAAATATCACACACAGTTTCCTCTCTGACATCTATAATCTGCCTTAATTGGACAGCAGTAAGGCAATAGGCTAATCAAGCTAAGAATCCAAAACCCTTCTATTACTGGACGATGGGTCTATATCAGCAGAACAAAAACCCGACTGAGCGAAACCCAATTGAACGACACATAAAGACAGAAAACCGCTAATACTGCAAGAGTGAACAGAGATCACCGTAGGGAATTCGTCCCTTTACTTCAATGTAGTGTGATCTTGGAGTTGGTATATTTAAGTAGGGAGGTGTGGGGGGTGTAAGGGGGCTTGCCCCCCTGCATAAAACAGTTAGTGAGAGTTTACCTGTTTTACTTGTTAAGTTTCACGGGTTCAAAATTAGCAGTTTTTGCTCTTTATGTGTCGCTCAACTGAGATTCGCTCATTCAGGTTTTCATTCAGGTAATATAGACCCCTGGACGATACGTCATTAAGGCTGATGGACTTTTGAAGGCTTCTAATCCAATCTAGCACAAATCTAAAGCTTTCTAAATAAGGGACATGCAATTTATTTATATCTTGTGGCTGAACCAAAGCATACAAAAATGGACTAAAAAAACATATTGCTACCAATCAGGCTAGCAGCTTATTAATAAAACTTGAGGACATTAGGACATTAATGTTTGATTGTCTTTTGCAATGTTATCAGCTATTTACAAGTATTCATCTATTTGTTCAATATTTACAAGTATTCTCACAATTTAATTCATTGTTTTCCATGTCAGTTTATACATAGCCTACTTGTTCAGCAGCAATTTGTTTACTGCTTAAGGTTCTAGTTTTGTTTATTAATGAAGCTAGGACTCATTAAGGGAATGTACTCCACTGCCATTCCACTGCACACTGATCTGTATCTAAATCACTGTTTATTTCATATAATGTATATGGCTCCATGGTGAAGCAGAAAGATTCCTGACTACATCCCAGGCATCTGGCTTTGACTGGCATTCTCAACATTGGTAGAGCAAGGCAGGGAAGGGAAGGGAAGGGAAGGAGTGAAGATACATGGTCCAATAGCCTCTCCTTGGGGGTTGGAAGGGGTGCATGCACTCAGAGGCACATTGGGTGGTGCTGACTTCCTAGTGAAGACTGGGATGCCCAATGCTCATGCCTTAGATGGTGGGGGCAGGGATGCTTGAAATGATTCCCCTTGCAGAATTAAGGGAATGTACTCTACCGCCATTCCACTGCACACCCTTATGTATACTTGCTAGGTGCATGTGGTAGTGACAGGGGAAAAAACTTTGAATCACCCCAGATGGCTGTCTGAATTATGGCCCATTCTGGCTGACCGTCACCCTGATGATAGGAAAATCTATGGGCAGATTGGCCGTGGGGGAGGGGCATGATGATCGACAGACAGAAAGGACAAAGACTGCAAAAAAAGGAAAAACTTAATTTGATATGTCCTATTAATTTCATAGGTTAGTCATGGTTATCAACTATGCAGGCAAGTAACATTGATTTCACTGACCACCACAAATACTGCATTTCCCAGAAAAAAAAAATCTGTTACATTTTCTGTGTTATTCATAAACCACAATTTACTTTTGGATATTACTATTCATAAATAAAATTTCTGCCAGTTTGTAATTTGAGATTTTAAATTATCCCTTGGGTAGAGATTTAGTGTTTGGCCCCTTAGCTGCAGAGATGATAAAACGGTGTGATGAAAGGGGCAAGCTGATCTAGGGAATCTCTTTAGATTTTTCAGACCTCCTTTTCCAAATTGTCCAAGGGATTTTTTATCTCCTCATCCAAAGTTCCAACTGGGATTTTTCGTAATTTATTGTGATTCCTAAGGTGATGCAAAGGTGAACCTGTATGAGTTGACACCTGGTGGTAGCAGTAAGGAGTCAGTTGTTGAGATATGGAAACACTTGGAACCCTAGCAGTCTGAGATGCCCTGCTACAAGTGCCATGCATTTGGTAAACACCCTGGGGCCTGGAAAGTGCCCTTAACTGATACTGACTGGCTGCCAACTGGAAATGCAGAAATCTTCTGGAGCACTTATTAATTTTTATGTGGTAGTACACATCCTGAAGATCTATTGAGTGCATCCAGTTGTCTTTTTCCAAAAAATGGAAGTATTGACTGTACCGAGAACATCCGGAATTTGGTTTGTTGAACTGATTTGTTCAACTGGCTGAGATCCAAAATGGGTCTGCAGTCTCCTGGTTATTTAGACACTAAAAAGAACCTGGAGTAGATTGCAGATCCTCTCTGGTCTGGTGGGACTGATTGGATGACTCTTTTGTCGAGCAGTATTTGGATTTCTAAGACTGCTGCTTCTCTCTGACTGGGTGGAATGCCTGGGAGTCTTTTTTGCGCTTTTGGTTTTGTTGAAAGGGGAATGATGTATCCTCTGGAAATGATCCCCTGCACCATTTGTCCGATGTCATCTGTAGCCAGGCAGATTGATGCAAAGATAATCGTATGCTGACTGCTTCCAGAGGAAGGCAATTGGGCCTCTGTTTAGGAGCACTGGTAGGAGTTACCTGAGAAGGAATCTCTGGACCCCTGGTTCTGTGGGCCACTTCTGCCTCTTAGATGGTATCTTCCATTATTACTTACCCCTCTGGCCAGGGAGAAGTCCTTGCCACTTGAGTCTTGGAAAGACCTTGGGTCTTTTTGAACCATAGCCTCCCACTTCTCTGGTTCCTAGAGTAGGGCCACTGAGGAGTGGAGAAGCATATACCCATGGCAGAAAGAATCTTCCCATCGTTCTCACATCTGGCTAGTGTGTCTTTAACCTTGGGTCCAAACAGGGATAATCTGTCAAATGAAGCATTGATGAAAGAAGATTTAAATGGCTCTGCAAAATCACACAAGTGCATCCAGGCATGTCTCCTAATGGCTACGTCTGAACCTGCTGCTCTTGTTGTTCCTTCAGCTGCATGAGCAATTAGCCTTATGGACGAATTGGAAATCGATTCAGGGATGACAAGCTGAGAGGTAACCTTATCTCAGACCCTTTCACTTACTGTTCTTGTGACAGTATCTGAAAGCTCTTTGGTCAGCTCTCTCTGCGACCTAGTGAAGTGTGCCATATAACTCAAGGACCTGAGAGTGAAGGTCAACAAAGTGTATACCCTCTTCTCAAACCTATCCATAGTCCTAGACTCCTTGTTAGGAGGAAAGATAGTAGGATTTTCTTCTGCAAGTTCCTTTTTGGTGGCTGCCGCTATCACCATGGCATCTACAGGAATACCCTGGCCCAATGTTGTTCATCCTAAATATACTGCCAAGGCTTGAGAGATTGGCTAAACGTGTCTGACACCATGAAGTGGCAAATGAGATCTGAGGTAATTTAGTGAAGGAGCATTATGGGTAGAGCCTAGGAGTTTTGGGAGATGAGAGCTGGAAAAATGGCCAAGTCAATTCTGAGGCTTGGATCAGAGCTCACGGTCCAGGAGTAAGTGAAGACTGACAACATCAGATCATTCATTTCACTGACCACCACAAATACTGCATTTCCCAGAAAAAAAATATGTTACATTTTCTGTGTTATTCATAAACTACAATTTACTTTTGGATATTACTATCCATAAATAAAATTTCTGCCAATTTTTAAGTTGTTGCTATTCTTCTTTTATTTTACTTAGCCTTTAAACTGTTCATTCATTAATAGGTAACCTGTCATATTCAAATTAGATACTAACATCATAGAGGATTATGATCGGGTTTATGATCATAACCAGCTTACCAACTTATTATGTATTCTAAACATGGGCATTGAGAAAGGTAACTCTTGGCATACACGTAGCATAGCTAGGGTAGGATAAAGAAAGAAGATACCATTTGTTGGTAGGTCAGAAGTGCTTTGTGTGAGTTATTTATCAGAAGCAAGCAAGTTTGCTACAGTTTCAATCAAGAAGAGTTGTATTTTTTTTTTTTTTTGTTATTAACTAGGCAAGAGAACCTGTTTTTCTTCTTTTGTTCATTGTATTTAAGTTGAGAGGGTCCAGATCAGGGAACTGCACAGGGTTCTGCATTATTGTTTGTAAAGGGTGAAACTTGGTCTGCTCCATGTACTACCCGTTACAAGGAAAAAGTGTAGGAGTGTGAAATGTTTTATTGGTTTTCAACACCTTTGAAAGCTGAAAAAACCCTTATCACTGCCAAAGAGAAAGCAAACAGAAAAGAAGTGCTCTTCTGAAAAACAAACTGTTTTAAAAGCTATCAGATGATCTGTTCTGCCACACATTTAGTTTTTAAGTGTGGCAAAGTGACATATTTAACAACTTTTAAAGCTGTTTTACCCTCTCCCATTGTTCTTTGCTAGCCTGTACTATCAGTTGTCACTCCACAGCATGAGACAAGATCTTAACAGTGTAGTGGGGTGCTTAATAAGCTTGTCTTTTTTTCTTTTTTGGAGCATATGTTGATGACCCATGCATATAGAAATGAGTTGAAAACCTTTGTTCAGTGACTTACTATGTTGTTGTCAAGATACACAGGATGAGAATGCTTATCCCCGTGAATTCCATTTTCTGAGCGTCTTGTAGCTCATAGCATTGGTGAGCATATGGAAAAAGAATAGATATACATATATTCTAATTATTACTTTACTGTCTCACTAATTTTGTTTATTGTGAATTTTTTCCAACATAAAAACCTGCACACTGTAGGACAAAAAATAAATTCCCTTAAAGTGATATACTGGATTACATTGGTCTCTGCAAACTAATGACAGAAGCCTGGATGTGATTTTAGCCAAGGGAGAGGATGTTCATAGGTTCATAGGTAGGTACTAGGCTATCGGCCCTAGGGCCTATATAAGCCTAGCCAAAAATGTACCCTGGCTTTCGCCACTCAAGAAAATGATTTTCCTGTGCCCCTGTCGAGCAGAGCCACAGAAGTGATCCCCGGGGTGAACTTCCTATCTCCCATCCAATCATCAAGATTTTTCTTGAAGAGTGCTAATGAGGAGCTCTGTTTGACATAGATAGGTAGTCTGTTCCAGAGTATGGGAAGTCTCTGGGACAGGAATCTATCCCTCCAGCATGTTCTGTTTATTGTGGTGACAAGGTTTAGCTCCCTAGAGCGTGTAGCTCAGAGGGATTGGGATTTCTTTAAGTGGAGCATGTCTAACAGCTCTGGGTTTGACATAGCTTTGTATGTTAGACAGAAATTGTCCCTGAGTAGGTGATATGCGATGGAGTAAAGCTGGATTTTATTGAGACGGACTGCTTAGGGCATCTGTTTGAGGCCAGTAATCCTCTTTGCGAGGTATTTCTGTGGCCTTTCCAGTTGTTGTAGATGTCTTGTGAGGTACATACCAAAAGGGGTGTTGTACTCTATAATGGGTCTAATGAGTGATGAGTAGAGGGGAGCAATGACCTCTTTTTTTCTGGATGAGAAAACTTTTGCGATGAAGTGAGCCACGTAGAAGGATTTTCTGACCACTGTGGTGATGTGATTATCAAAGGAGAGACTACTGTCCACCTGTGTCCCAAGGTCTCTTATCACATTTTCAGAGTTAAGCAGACTACCAGCTATGTGGTAGTTCATGGGTACAGAGTTTTTACAAAAGGGGATGGCAATACACTTTTTGGCATTGAGCTTCAGGCCATGGCTTTTACACCAGGCATCTGTCTCTGTTAGGCCCTTTTGTAGTATGTCCACATCATTAGGAGTTTTGATTATGTCTCCTAGTTTGCAGTCATCTGCAAACTTTGTTAGCCAAAGATCTTCTGTGTTAGCCTGTACTTCAGAGAAGTAGATACCAAACAGGAGAGGACCCACGACTGAACCCTGTGGTGCTCCATTTGTCACTGGTCTGAAGTCAAATTTGGAGTCTGCTGCTTTCACAGTGTGGGTTTTGTCCATGAGCCAGTTGGCAACCCATCTTGTGACATAGGGATTTATACCTAGTTTAGTGAGCTTATCTATAATTGTGGGGGATGGTGTCGAAAGCCTTGGCGAGATGTAGATAAGCTGTGTGAACCACCTTACCCTCATCTATGGCTTTGGTGACTGCTTCAAAGACGTCAATCAGGTTTAGGAGACATGATATGCCTTTTACAAATCCGAACTGGGTAGGGTTCAGAGTTTAGAGATTACCAATGGCTTTGTTTATGAGTTCCATGATGATACGTTCCATGGCCTTGCAGACCAGGCTTGTCAAGCTAATGGGGCGGTAGTTCCCGGGGTCCATCGTGGCTCCCCCTTTGTGGAGTGGGATAATCATCATGGTGCGCCATTCAGTGGGCACAAAGCCTGAGGTGAGGCTATGACTGAACATGGTACTTAGGTAGGGTGCCAGTTCATTCTGTAGTTCGTGTAGAATGCAGCCTGGGATACTGTCAGGTCCCATGGATGCTGTGTTCTTGGCTTTGGAGAGTGTGTTTTTTACCTGTGCAGCCATGATTACAGGAAGTTTGTATTCTTCCGGTATAGAGATGGGCCCTCTAGGGGGTGAGAGGGGGGTAAAGTTAGCACTGAACCTATCTGCCAGGATGTTGGCAATATCAGTTGGCTCTGTATATTTAGTGCCATTGTGCTATAACTCAGAGCAGATCTGAGTGTTGCCATTGAGATTCTTGACATAGCTATAGAATGCTTTGTGATTGTCTTTAGAGTCAGTGGCAATTTTGTTTTCATAACTAGCTTTGGAGGATTTTATGAGGGATCTCAGCTTCTTACTGAGGTTGACCAGGGAGTTCCTCCAGTCATGGGATTTTACTCTTTTTTGCAACAGTTTCTTTCTTCTGTTGTAGAGTTTGTTTATGGCAGAGGGCCACCAGATTGGCTTCCATTTTTTAGAGGATAGCATCTTGGCTCTAGTAGGGATAGCACGATCCATGCACTCGTGTAAGTGCTTATAAAGGAAATTTGTGTAGGATTCAGCAGTTGTACCTCTATTGTCCATCTGCATGGGTGTCATGAAGTTTGCCACTTCTGTCTTAAGAAGTGTGAAGTTGGCTTTGGAGAAGTGTTTTACGGTGGTTTCCCTAATTGGGAGTGGGGGCAGGATGTGGATGTCTAGGGTGATTAGCTTGTGGTCGGATCTGACCAACAAGGAATTGACCTCTGGTGTGGAACACCGGTTGTCTATGTTGGTAATGACCAGGTCTAGGATATTGCTGCCCCTGGTGGGGGTGTGAATAAGTTGATCCAAGGCATTGGAATTTATGAATTCCAGAAAACGTTGAGCAAAACAGTTACTAGCCAATAGTTACTAGTTAATAGTTGAGCAAAAGGTCATGGATCTTCAGGTTAAAGCAGCACTAGGCAGCATTGTTCATGCTACTGTATGGTACAGACTGAAAGAAAAAGGAAGAATGTAAAGAAACAGACAATGGTGTGCCATCTTAGGAAACTGGATTATACTGGGTTGGGGAGACATTAGTCAAAAGACTAGGAACAAACTGAGGGAATAAGCAAACTGTAGGAGTGGGTCAGGAATGAAGTACCTAGGACTATGGACAGGGGCATGAGATAGAGGCAAAATGGATAAAAGTAGAGAAGTCCAATGTTGTTAAACTGAAATCTGAGCTAGCAGTTACAGTAAATGGTAGGGACTACAGGAGGTGGAAAAGAGGGTTGGGGTAGGCCTACAGGAGGTGGAAAGGAGGGGGGGGGGAGTAGACCTACAGGAAGTGGAAAGGAGGATGTGGAATAGAAGAGGAGGCTAGCAGAATGGCAACAGGGGTTGTGAAGGTAGTAAAAGCACAAGATGAAAGACAGCTAACAGAAGTCAAACAAGATTGTTTTAGGTATCTAACAGAAAAGAGGAAGGGAAGGACAGTCCTACCAAAGAAAAGTAAGCCAGTGAAATAGAAATAGACCAACAGAGACTTTCAACAAAAAGTTGGCTTGTGCAGAAGTGCATGAGGACTGCAGCACATCATACATGGTCCTCTTGTATAAGGGGTTGGCAGGAGACCTCAGGTGCATTACCATCCTGCTAGATTAACAGTACCATCCTCCTTGTAGTAGGTTTAGGCAGGAAAAGTCAGATGGAGTGCAGTCCTGTTAGATTAACCTCTTGTACAAAGGGTAGACAATAAAAGTCAAGCGGATTTTGGTCATGTGAAATTAACAGTACTGGGAAGAAAATCCATATGCTTATCATTCAGACCTAATCTATCTAATGACTGGATTCTGGGTGAGATTCACAGATCTGCTAAATATGCTTCATACATATAAGCTCACACCACACTTTTTCAGACACAACGCTTGCAAATGACAGCTTATGTCTGCATTCTTAGACTTTGTCCACTCAAGTTCATCACTTTATTAGCAAACTGCGACATACAAAAATACAACTTTTGCAAAGTAAAGACCTTGAGCACCTCCATATGGTGGAATTTGCTTTCAACACTGGTCTTACTTTATTATTCTGTCTCTCCAAGATCACTGCACCACAGAGAAACAGCAATCACTGGAAGGCAGTCCAACAGCTGTTTTGTGCTTTCTCCCAGGCATACTGATGGAGAGCATCCTAACCTCAGTACAATGTGAGTGCACACAGCACTACGGTGCAAACACGTGAGCGAGGGAACACAAGTACATGCCAACTTGAGCCAATTTGTTCATATAAATGTGACTTGAGCTTCGGAATACAAACAAGAAGCTGTAAGCGGGGCTTCCCAGGGAAGTATCAAGACAGTTGGTTTACATGGACTCTGTAAGGTCTTTCAATTAGTTCCATACATGTGACTTTCAGGAAAACTGAAGAGATTGTGGTACAGCTTAGTTGCAGGAACTGGATTGTTTGCATGCCGGACTGGTAGGATGTTAAGGGTTCTCGTGAGGGGTACAGTGTCACAAATAAGCAAAGTGACTAGTAGATTACTACAGTGGTTAGTCCTGGCTCCAGTACCCATCAGTGTGATAGCCTCAGACATACTTGAAGACAAGAGAAAAGGATCAGCTTTTTCACTGATGACACAAAGATAGGTGCAGCAATAAGAGATGGAGGAGAATAACTTTAAGAAAATAATTTAAAAAATTGACTAAGTGAGTAGAAAGGTGGTATTTGAGGTTCAATGCAGACAGATACAAATTTAATGTACTTGTACTCCAACAATCCTGGTGTGAAGAATCATCTTTGGGAGGTGGAACTGATGTTGAAAGGTATGAAATGGATCTGGAGGTATTGATTACATCTGAAATGGACCACTTTTTTTATTGAAGCTTTTATTGCACAACATAATCAACAAGATAAAAATATTTATAAAGAAACAAGAGCTGATTGTTTTACAATAGATCAATGCATAAAACATTCTATAATAATAGTTAGATCAACGGTGTCAAACAAACAAAAATAATGCCAAACCAAGAAAAGTTGCTAAATGATTTCTAACATGTTCAATAAAATAACATCACCTTTGAATCCGGCATGAAACAAAATATTGATTCCACGAAGTCTATAGCATATTGGAGACTGATCATTACTCATACGCATTATGAAAGACTAACCAATGACAAACCCACATTCTAGCTTTGGTAACACAAAGAAACACACTCCAAACGTCATTCCATTTATTCATGTCTAACTTGTAGGAGAGCCAGTAAATCATTTTCTGTTGCACAATGAGCAGGATATCTATGCTCACTTTCATATAATCTTTCTAATTAGCAAATAGACATGCTAGAAAATTCATAATTATCAAGTAAGTCTAGTGTTGGTCCAAAGGGGATATATTGTACCTTGGTTGAGTTATTCCAAAAAGCCAAAAATTGACATCCATGGATGGGGGCTGCATTTTAACTAATTCCCAGGCAACTCCTTCCTGCCCTAGCCTTCATAAATCACAAAACATGATCAGAGCGGATGTAGATAATCAGTACTATCATTACCAAGTGCCAACAGGTGGGCTTCTCGAGCATTCCTCTGTTGAACACGTTAGCTGGTGTACAGTGCCAGCAGTACAACACTTCCAAGTGTGTGATCCTGGTGGGGAGATAACATCTACTGTCATGAACCTTAAGCAGGCACAGCCACCATTCCTCATCTGTCAGGTTCTTAGTCAACACGTCCTTCCTCTTATTTTTTAGAGAGATGAGTATAGAGGCAGTAGTATCAGTTAACTGAGTGCATATGTTATTAATCTTAGGGTCTTAAGAGTCTTAGACTGGGGCTGGGATGGGAATAGATTGGAGTAAAGGAGCAGTTCTTGGAAATTAAAGAGATACTTCTAGTCGAGACATGATGCTCCTCCTCAGTTGAAGGATGTGCCACCACATAAGGTCTAACTCAGGATGCAAGGATTTTGCTTGATTCCATTATAGAAAATTACCCTTTTTGGTATCCACCAGTTGAAAGATAAACAGACTTCAGACTTGAATCCAGCCCTCCCGCCATATGTGGGACTGTTGAACAGTTATTTTGGGAAGGTGTTAAATAAACAAAGTCCTTATTGATGAGTTTGGTACCTATCTTAAGACTCAGTTTAGTATCTTTCAAACACAGATCCAAACCTCCTGGGTCCATAATTTTAGGGACTGGTAATTTCCTAAATTTGAATAAGGTTAGTAATGACTGATGCTAAATAAGAGCTAGATGTTTCCTAAATCTACAATAAAACCAGACCAATGCAGCTTGACCATATAGTTCCAGGCTGATAAGTTTGAAACCTTCCTTATATTTAGGTATTTTTTTAGCAAATTCAGGTGTTTCTATTTACCAATTTGGTTAACAGGCCTAAGTTGAGTTCCACCCAATTAGACATGTTGGGGGAAGCTTAATATCCAGATATGTGACTTCTGTTGTCTGAGCCACTAGATAGGAGTGGTCATACTCCTTAGTTTACCCTTTGCCTAAAGGCATGATAAGAGATTTCTCTGTATTTACCCCATAATTCTCTAGATTGAGAGAGTACATCTAGATTCCTCAGAGCAGGCACCACATGTGAAAGTGAATCATTCTAGTAAATCACGCAACTGTCTGTGAACCATATCAACTGAACGTGAGGGCTGTCCTCAAGAATCTTTGGGACATATAGCTATCTATAGCTGCTGCTACCGGAATAAATAGGTATGGGGATAGGGAGCATCCTTGTCTGGTACCAGGGGCCAATGTATATTTCTTGAGTTGGGGAATAGAAGAAGATTTTCTCTCATAATATCCAGTGGGAACCAGCCAAGCTTTACTTCACATTTATACAATATAGTGAGGGGAGGCCCTAAAACAGGTTTGAAACCCTTGTAGAAATCCATGGCGAATCCATCCAATTCAGAGGATTTTCTCTTAAATAACATATCTATTTCCATCATTGCTTCCTTCTCAGTACAGGGGGTAATCAAGCACCTCCGATCCTTCTCCAGTATCTTATTAAACAGACAACAGGCTAGTCATGAGAAATCAGTGGCCCCCTTGAAGGGTGCAATACTTTCATTGTTTGTGTACTCTGCAGTGAAAACAGTATTAATATCAGCTTGGTTTGTGATGAGTACCCCCCCCCCCCCAATCTATTCCTAATTGCTGGGATAGTTGTGTTTCTGGTGTGTTCCTTACATTTCCATGATAAATGTTTAGGGGAGGAGATTCCTGTCACTCAGTGAAAAAGCTTGATCCTTCACAATTTGTCATGAATTCTCTTACTTAATCTGCGTTTAATCTCCCACTCTGGCAATTTGCTTTGAATTCCTTATACTTAGCCTCCAGCTCATTCAAATCTGTAATCCTGTCTGCAACCCTCCCTGGCTTGTTTCTTTTTAATGGTTATAATTTTCTTTTTACAGTAAACTTTAAACCCTTCCCAGACTCTGAATATCTTGCTCTCCAAAGGCATATGGTAAGTTCAGAAGTAAAAAAATATCATCCCATAGGGTCTGCCTAGTGGCTGGTAGTTTTAGCAGGAGGGGGACACTCTTCCAATCACCTCTTTTGGATAATAGTATCCCCAGCTTTAATGTCAAGGTTACATATGCATGATCTTAAAGAGGCCATGAGGAGATCTCCAAACTGGTGACCACTGCAATGATTATGGACTTAACTAACCAGAAATTAAGCCTACTGGCTATACCCTACATATAAAAAGTATACTCAGATTTTAAGGTCTCTAACACTCTCCATGCATCATATAGTTGCAGATCTTCCAGAATGCCCTTAAGCTTTTCTGGGAAGCCTGACTCTGCCACTAGATATCCATTCCTAGAAGGGTCCTAACACCACATTAAAGTCACCACCCCAGATGACAGATGCAAGACTTCTGGTGAATACATGATGTATGGCTTATGTTCACTCGCTTTCTCTCTCTCTTTCTCTCTCTCTCTGTCTCACTATGGCAGCAGCTGCATGCACATTCCATGTAAGTACCCATATCTCCCCTACACTGTTATAAAAGTGGGCATTATTATGATGACAGTGAGTTTCATCACTCAAGGCCCCATTGGCTGGTGACAGAAAAACAATCTTCTACACACTAAAGTTACTAAAAGAAAAACACAAACTAAATACAAGTAGTATAAAGAGAAGACAAAAAAATTAAAAAAAACACACTCCGACAATGATGACTGGGGCTAGGAACTCGAAGAGCAGAGGTTCAGAGAATTAATTGAGCTCCCCAAACCTTTGTGCAAGCATGTTACCTCACCATCCATGGCTTAGGGAATACACAAAGAAATCAAACCACGGTTAGAAAAGGCAATTGCACTATCCTATTAAGCACTCTGATCTGTCATGACAAAAGCACCTTGACACTTTAAAACCTGAAGTACTGTAGATAACTAATAAAAAAAACCCTCACAAACAATGCAAAGCCAAGAACAGTATTCGCTGATTAACAAGTAAGCATTAACCATGAGTTCACAATGAAAGATGCAAATCAGCCAGCTGGCTACCGTCAACCTCCACCACTACTGGTTGCGATGAATGTAGCATACTCCACTTTGGCTACTGTGGGCCTATTTTAGAAATAACCCGCAACTGGGGGTGGATATCACAGGTTTAACCCACAGTTGTCATACTTTAGTCACAAGTCGTGGTAATTGCTATTGTGCAATGATATTATTTAAGAAATAAATTGCTTACCTTTCTAAATAATATCTTTGTATAATGGCACTGTACTTTTCCTCTGCATTCCTGTGCTTGCACAGTACATCAGTGCTCTTCAGGAAAAGCAGCGGAAAAAAGAATGTCTGTTGCTATTTTTTTTCCTCCTCTTGACATTATGGGCTCTTAATTCAAGAAACAAAATCAACCATACATCATAGATTCTGAATTTCTACCCCGTAACTATTCCTGCTTTAGAGCCGACAGACTTCATAAAAAAGGTGGAGGCATCGCATTACTATATTTAAGCACCTTCACAATAATTCCATATACTAAAGCTATTCCCCTCTTCCCCAGAGCAGAGCTACTAGTTACCTTCCTAAAACTCAGTGATCATAAAAACCTTTTTATCATAGTCATATATATTCCCTCAGTCAATAATGCTCCTATTCTAGAAGAAATACTTGCCTGGGCAAACAACAACATAAGAAATGAAACCATCATCCTAGGCGACATTAATATTAACTGGCATCATATCTCCAACAGCCCCTCTACCAATGTCAACCTCCACATCTATACTCAGCTAATCTCTGATATAACCTGACCTGACAATAAGAATAACAAAGGGATTGGATCATGGTTCCGACCCAGATAAAGTCTCCTCCTCTGGCATACTCCCAAATAGTATCAGTGACCATTCTCCTGCAATCATAATACGTAAGCCCACCTCTATACCAAACATACACCAATAACAACATGCTAGAGACCTATCACACTTCTCCCCAACTACCTTCAATGATATCTTGCAAAACACCAATTGGACTCCACTAAAATTCCTCCCACTCAATGAAGCTGTAGAATTCTTTAATTCTACATTTCTTAGAATCCTAAATAGCCCTGCCTCTCTCCAGCTAAAAAGAATCAAAGCAAAGCATGCCAGCTGGCTTACCAAGACCACAAAGCAAATTATGTCCTCTAGGGACAAAGCCTGGAAAGCTTTGCAGAAAAATAAAACTCTTTCCAACCTCATGCAATACATGCAGCTTCATAATCAGGCTAAACATTCAGTTGTCAAAAACAAAAAAAGAGTACTTCCAAATCATCCAAAACCAACACAAACAAAACCCCAAGAAATTCTGGGGTGCAATCAATTCCCTTCTCCATCCAGGAACCAATAATAATCCAAGCCCAAACCCAGAAAAAAACACCCTTTGAATTAGCCTCACTTTTTAATACATACTTGATTGACACCATCACTAAACTCACTACCACCTTCCCACCCAACAACAGAAACCCACTTCCTCCACCATTAGTTCAGTTCCCTTCAAATCCACTACCTACTTTCTCACTCTCACCTATACCTACCTCCACCATCCATAAACTCCTTCATAAATTAAAACCTTGTACCAATGCCCCAGATAATTTACCTGCAGAATACTTAGAACTAGCAGCCTCCTCCATTTCATACCCCATCAGCATTCTCCTCAATAGGTCCATTCAGGAATTTTGCATAACTGATACCTGGAAAAAAGTATTTGCTCTCCCATTTCACAAAGGGGGCAACAACTCTGACATTTCAAACTTCCAGCCTATTGCCATTCTTTCCCCCATCTCCAAAATACTAGAGAAATGCATACATACTCAGCTCCTTAGCCATCTGTTAAAACTCCAAATCCACCCCCCCCCTCCACAACATGACTTTAGGCCAGGACATAGCACTAACACTGCCCTCACTGCCTTCTTAGATACAGTAAATAGAGCCCGAGATGCTGGCTCCTTAGTCTCTGCATTCTTTCTTGATCTATCAAAAGCATTTGACACAATTTCCTACTCCCTTCTGCTTACCAAACTCTCCAACCTAGGCTTATCTCCACCTGCCTTACAATGGTTCACTAACTACCTTAGCAACAGGCAACAATCTATTATATGGCAGCACTCTTCTTCTCCTTTCATCAATACAAACACAGGTGTACCCCAGGGTTCAATATTGGGTCCCCTTTTATTCACTATATTTGCCAATAACTTTCACACCACTCTAATCCACAATATTGTTATCCAATATGCAGATGACTCGGCTATTATCTCCTGTTCTAAATCTGTCACTGCACTACAGCAACTTACCCAAGAAGGATTTAATACTACCGAAACCTGGATGTCTCAGAACCATCTTGCCCTTAACCCCAATAAAACAAAACTCTTAATATTTTCCCCCACAAAATCTAGCCCTGTTGACAAGTCACTATTTTCTGTTCACTCCCAAAACAACACTATCACTGAAGGTGTCCCAAGCACCAAATTGCTTGGTGTCATCATTGATGATAAACTAACTTTTGACGTTCAATTCCACAGCAACATCAAAAAACCATCAAAAGCTAGGATCCCTTTATAGGCACAACTATTTTCTTAGCCTCGCTGCTAAAAAGGCACTTGCCTCATCTTTCCTGTTCCGACGCTCTTATATGGCACCCTATCCTCACCAATGTACAGTCCTCCCTGAAAACAAAACTAGACTCATGCTACAACAAAGTCACTAAATTTGTTACTAATGCAAAATTCTCCACTCACCACTGTTCCTCTCTGCATCAACTTAATTGGCTCGAATCCCCTCACTATCTCACTTATCTACAACTAACTACAGCCCATAAACTTAGCTACCACCCAGCTAGCTGCCCTTCCCTTTCCTCCATACTGATCATGTACCATCCTAATCGACACCTCAGGTTTAAAAACAAAATGTTACTGACTGTCGACAAACCCAAACTATCAGCTGGCCAAATGTATTTTTTACCATCTCTAAACTATGGAATAATCTCCCTCCTTCACTCAGGACTACCAGTAATCCCACTTCCTTTAAAAAAATCCCTCAGACTACATCTATCCTCTCACTGGCTATGCACCTGCACCCCCAACAAATAACCTCAAATCCTGACTTCATTCAATTACTGCTTTCTTCTCCCCTCTTATGTACTATACTTACTCCTTCTACTACCACTCTGGCTGGACTTTTACCTCCTGTAGCCTATCTGATGATAACTCTCCTCTGCTTAAAAAATAATAATAAAAAAAAAAAAATTCTGTATTTATATTTGAATGTATTCTATTTTTACCTCCATACCTATACCATTATTACAAACAATATCACTTTTGTTCTCACAGTTTGATTGTACTACTACTAGGGTTGCCACCTTTTCAAATGGCCATAGTGGGACATTTTCGGGACACACATCAGATTTTACAGGCTGACACAAACCCATGGTCAGTACAAAGGATAGAACTTTCCTTTTTTGCCTAAATAAAAGCTTATTCTTGTAGTAGTTTAGTTGTTTATCCTGTTTCTTGTAACATGTAGGTATTTTAGATACAGAAATAACTATTTTATGCAACTATTACATTACATATGGGACATAATTATGTCCTGCAATCTCAGGACATTTGCCATTTTTAATATTTTTGGCCAGGACACAACCACCCAAAGAGGGACTGTCCCTCGCAAAGTGGGACAGGTGGTAACCCTAACTACTACCTTTCTACATATTCTGTTTTTGTTGTGTTTATATGTCTTTGTATGTAATTAATGTGGAGCTTTTCTCCCTGGCCCTCCACTGAAAATGGGCTCATTTAGGCCCAGTGGACTTTCCTGGTAAACAAATGTAATAAATAAATAATTGGGGGGGGCAAAGGTCCATAAACAGGGACAGATTTTATTGTTCTTATAAACTTTTGAAAATGACTGGACTAGGAGGTTTTGTGTTAATATACATTTTTCTGAAATATATGTCTGTCCTTATTTAATGACTTCACTCCACAGTGGCTTGCCAGTAATATAATTTTTTTATGAGGGAAGGGCCAAAAC